>NW_012267257.1:2829159-2854205 GCF_000151885.1 Dipodomys ordii
GATGAATGGATCAAGAAAATGTGGTATATATACACAATGGAATTCTATACTTCCATCAGAAAGAATGACACAGTCCCATTTGTTAGGAAATGGAAAAACTTGGAAAAAATTATATTAAGTGAAATAAGCCAGGCCCAAAGAAACATAGGTCCCATGGTTTCCCTTATTTGCAATAATTAGTATACATATGGAATAATCTTATCAGATGAGCTGAAAAGCTTAAAAACCACATACAAATGACCATATAAGATGATGCTGAGTGAAATGAACCCTAAGATATGGACACAAGAGGTTTGTCTTTATTGTTATTGTTTTCAATGTACCATGTGATTTTATTTTGTTGTGTTTTTTTTTTTGTTTCCTTTGTATGTTCTTTCCCCTATGGCATATCCCCTGCTGTCACTGTTGTTGATTTTGGTACCCTACATCTTGTATATACATATGTCTAATCTGGGAAGGGGAAGGGAAATAACAAAATGTTGAAACAAGGACACAGGATGTGGGAGGTGGGGGAGGGAAGGGATAGTGGGACAACAACAAGAAAGGAAAGGGGTAATAATGATCAACAAGTAATGTACTCATTGCCTTACTAATGTAACTGTAACCCCCCTGTACAACATCTTAACACTAAAATAAAATAAAAAAGATAGTGGCATACAAAAAATTGGTTCTTTGGGTCTAGCTATCTATACATCGATTGTACATATATATGTATATACTCTTCCCATCAAACTGTACAGTTTTCAAGTGATGAGGTAAGCCTTAACCCAATTGTATGTTTTCCAAACTTCTGAAAGTTGTACAGTTACTATATGATGAACTATATGTAGTCCCTAGAGCAAGCTCTTAGTTCCTCTGACCTAGTGTGAAAGTACTTGCACACACTAGCCAGGGAGCTATTAAGAAAGCCAAGGAGCTAAGACACTACTTTAGTTTCCACTAGTAATAGTCAGTGAGCCTGTTTTTGTTGTTGTTGTTTTTGTTTGTTTATATGTTGAGACAAGGTCTCCCTATGCTTCCCAGGCTGGCTTTGAACTCACCATCCTTCGCCCGTTAGCTTCCTGAGTGTTACAATTATAGGTAGAAACCAGCATGCCTGGTGCAAGTCGCTTTGTTAATTAAGGTTAGTCAGTGTAGTATTGGAGAAAAAGTTCACGCTTGAAGTCAGATAAATGTGGGTTTGAATTCAAGTTCTGCATCTCTATCTTCTCCTTCAACCTTTGAACTTTCTGATGGATGTTTCTAATGTCTATCTGTCCCACGGGCTTGTTGAAAGAGGTTTGATGATGCATGTGATATAAAATATTCAATGTAGATTCTTAGCAGATGGAATTATTATTGTCAGTCTCTGAAAATTAGTGCTTGTATTTCTTTTATTTTGAGTCTAAAAGACATAACTCAAATGAAGTCACCCATCCCGGGCTTTTAAAACTTTACAAAGCTCTGCTTTTAATTGTTCTTTTCTAATAGTCAGTGTGTTGTATTGACCTAAAGTATTTTGATCCATTTTTTTCTTTTGCCTTTCTTCTCTTCATAATTGAAGCTGTACCACTGGAGTTTCCATAAAGCAGGTGGGTAGCTACATTAGCATTGTCATTTATTCAGAAGTCAAGTCTGTCTGGACGTTTCTTCTTTCATTCAACCAGACTTATTGAATGCTTACTGTCTGCCAGACTCTAGGGACGCACAAATATGCACAGGGAATAGTCTGAAGTAAAAACTTGTTGTGACTAGAATTAGCCTATTGTCCAACTGTCTCTGTAAACTCAGACTTTGGAGTTGTTGAAGCAGGTATATGCCTACATGGTGAGATTTTCCAAGACTAAATAACAGGACATTTTCCCCAGGTGTTTATAGTATACCTTATGTTTCTTCCATGAGATTCAGCGTTTAGTTAAGACGTTGGTTTTCTGTCTGTTCTCTGATGCAGAATCTATGTGAGAAGCTATGTGTTTCTCCTGCACCATTCACTGAATTCACTACCAAAAATTAACTTAACCAGAGTAGCAAAGCTATACTCAGTAAAGAATAAGGAAACAAGAAAATAAACTCAAAACATTTATTCAATTTGAAGGGATTATCTGGAGAAAAGGGCCAGGACAAAGGTGGCCGTGTGAAAGGTGGAAGGCCTTGGGCACTTGGGTCTGTGATACCTGCTGAGATGGACCCTAGTGAGTCTCACTTTCTGTTAGTCATCTTGTGTTGTCCTTCCTTATTGTGCAAACAAAAGGACATCGTGGAACTGACTCCCAAATGGGACTTTATGTGCTACATCTACCCTACCCATGCTAGGAGCGATACAAGCCTAAGCATTCTGGGAAAAGTCAGTCATTGTGTTACAAGGATGCTCAAAGAACCCTATGATGAGTTTCTTGTGGGGGAAAAACAACCTTCTCCAACAACCTAGCACTAGTATGCAAGGGAACCATATTGGAAATGGATTATCCAGAAATCAGGATGCTGTCAGCTGATTATAACCTCAGCTGGTATTTTAACTCCCACTTCATGAGAAATCTCAGGGCAGAACTACTTTTATAAGTTACATCAAAATTCCTGGTCCACGTAAACTGCAGAACAATGTGTGTTTACTGTTTTTAATCACTGAGTTTTTGGATGATTATAATAGATAGCACATAGCGTAGCACGAGATGGTGGATTACTGTAAAATAATATCAAAATTTAAAAAAGAGGTATATAGAGAGAAGAGTAGAAGCTACAGACAGACATTTTCTGTACATTTTTGCTAAAAGCCAGCACTGTTGGCTATATAGAGTATACACTGTGTAAATGGTATCAGGCAGGGAGCAAATGAATTCAATACCCAAATTCTTATAGTTCATGGAAAAAAGAAAAAGTCAAAATAGCGGGTGCTAGTTTGGCAAGGACTTCTGAATATGAAGATTCTAGAAATGGAGCTATTTCTCAATACTATGCAAACTTTAAATTTTTTTTACTTGAGTAAGTACTAGATTTAATCAATAATAGGATCACAGTAATTTAGGTTAAAGTCTCAAGAGAGATTTCAGTCCTTCTCTTCCCCTGCCCCCCCTCTCCCCCCCCATATGAGACTCTAGTTAAATAAAGCTACCAAAAATGATCTCACCTTTTACAAGTCAGTATTCCAGGGCAAGCAGCAGTTTCAAGGCTTGGCCAAGGGTTTCACAACATTTAAGCAAAAGGGGCTTCTTCTAAAATTATCTCTAACTTAATTAAACTATGAATTGCTCTTGTACCTTCAGGACCTAACTGGCATATGAGCATTTTAGTTAAGAAGGCTTATGTTGAGAATTTAAGAAAAAAAATAGAAAACTATTTTTTTCAATGCATCGTTTCATCATCATTGTCAACTTTTTAATGTGTTTTCACATGGGAGAGAATACGAGTTTCTCTGGAAAGGAGGAAGGCAGGAAATCAGTAGTGATTCATACTACTTTTTCACATGCTTCTCCAGCGAGTTTTATTCACAAATCTGGGTCCACTTGTATAACAAAAACATTAAACAAGGATATTTAAACTGCGTCTTTTTATTAATCATGTATTTGGTCTTGTAAATAATACACGCAAGTACATCCTTGTTACGTCAGTTGGAAAGCAGTGACTAAGTAGCTGTTTAACTAGGAGGCAGGCATATCTTGAAATTCCACATGTACTTCTTTGAGCTGTATGTTTTCTCTTGGACTGTTTAATTTGTTTTAGACAAATCTTTTACATTGTCAGATTTGTAAAAATTGAGTTTTAATTTTCATGACCTGTTCTATCTTCCTTTGCACTTAAAGACCATTTTTAGGATGAGGAATATAGTTTCACAATAGACTTTTGAAAGAAGAGCACATTTACTTGAAAGAAATGTAATTTGTTAAGTCTGTTGATATCACTAAGAAAAGTTCTGCTGTAGCTTTGCTTTCAGCCTAATTCCTTCTCTTTTGGTTCTATTACAGTGAGGTAATTCTAGGTTTGTAGAGTCTTTTGTGATAGAAATGTCTGTGACCACACAGACATAGCATAAAATTTCTAGGAATAAGGGAAAGAGAAAAAGTACTGCTAACCAAGGATTTGAGAATTATTGTCTTTCATTTTCAGTGAAAAAAATGCCACTTAGCATATTTCTTCTAATTTTGATGACCAAAATACAAGATGTGCATATAAATTGTGAATCAAAAGTGAATGAGGAAAAGAATAAAATTTAAAAAGCTATTGTAACAAGTAATGAAAAATAGCTTGAAGTTGAGGATACCAAATACATGAACAGTGTACTAATGTAAGTAAAATATGAAAGTTCAATGGGGCTGAACAAGTTCAACAATGAGTAGAACAAGTATGCAAGTACTCACTAGTACACCTAGAAACTTTTTTCTATGGAGGTCCAGATAATAATATTTAAAGTCTGGAGACCATAAGCATCTCTGCCACAGCAACTCAACATAAAGCAGCCGTAGATTGTATGGTGCATAGATCTGGCTGTATTTCAATAAAACTTTATTTATAAAATCAAGTTATAGATCAAACTTGGCTGTGGCTATAATTTGCTGATTCCTATTCCTTATTATATTGCTTTTTTATTTATTTGTAGCTGAATGAAGGACATAATGTCTTAAAGCAGCTAAGAAGCATTTATACAATATTGAATCCTTAAAAAGGAGTATAAGGATCAGAGGCATATTTTTTGGTTTTGTTCTGAATGAAGTCAGCTCAATTTTACACTATATTGAATACATATTTTGCTAGTACCAGAGAATATCTTACAAACAAAGCCAGTGTCTCTGGAAGAATTGATTTTGGTTTTAGTGACTATATTATAGAGTCTTGTAAATTTCTTTCATAGTTGTGTTAGCCTTCCAGGAAGAATAGCTAGTCTATCTCCAATTTGGGGAGATTAGGTCCAATTTTTATCCATCTCAGTGTAAACCAATCTCTTTTCAATACTGAGATCCTAGAAGGGTGATGGGTGGGAGGGGAAATCTGCATCTGTACCTAATATGACTAAAAGGTCTAATCCCACCTCTTCTCTACTCTACACACCAGGTAGGATGGGAGTAAAACACATTAAAGAAAACTCAAAAATGAAATAGAAAGTTTATTAAGGCAATACAGCTGCTAGGCAAGGTAGGACATGACTGTAATCCCAGCACTGAGGGGGCTAAGCCAAGAGGGTGATGAGCTGGTGGCTCACGCCTGTAATCCTAGCTACTCAGGAAGCTGAGATCTGAGGATCACTGTTCAAAGCCAGCCCATGATAGGAAAGTCCATGAGACTCTGATCTCCAATAAACCACCAGAAAACCTGAAGTGGCACTGTGGCTCAAGTGGTACAGTGCTAGCCTTGAGCTGAAGAGCTGAGGGACAGCGCTGAGGCCCAGAGTTCAAGTCCCATGACTGACCAACAAAATGCAAAGTTTTATGCTAAATGTATTCCTGTGTCCTAAGTCTTTGTTTCTTCAGCTTCTTCTGGGATACTTCTTTCTTCTGTATGCCCTCATCTTCTGGTTAAGAGCAATTTGTAAGGATCATCTCAGTGTGGCAGGAGGAGCTCATAGATTTGTTAATCTGACATAAGGTTTATAAGCTTTGTAAGTTCAGCTGTGTCTCATAGGTGCTTTGTTCACCAGGATGTGTTCAGTGACCAGAGTCTACATCTAAACCCTTCAGTTCAGTATGACTCTCTGCCTTCTTAAGCGTGCATACATAATAGAAATTCCGCACTCTATTTGGGCCACTGACCCTGTGTCCAGCCCTAGTATTTGGCTTGGGCACACCAGCCAACTCCACCATTCTAACATAGGAATGGTACACATTGCTTCTTTGAAGTGAGTTCTATTAGATACTTGGTAGCTTTTTGGATATACATACCCTTGATGGCCTGTGCTATTTTTTAGGTGTTTTTTAAAAAATTATTGTGAAAATACTGTACAGAGGGGTTGCAATTACATGGGCAAGATAATGACTACATTTCTTATCAAGCATTGTTGCCTCCTCCTTTGTTTCCCCCTACCATCCCTTCCCCTCTCCACATCCTTACCCCCTACACTCCCCTACCACTACCCCTCCCCCCCATCCCACCAAAGTTGCAAAGTTTGTTTTTCCACATTCTTAAAGTAAACTTGAAGATTTGAACTCATTGACTTGCATGGCTTTGTAGGGTTTCTGGGCGAAGGGAGTAGCAAACCATTTTCACAGTGATCTCAGGTCTCTTAAGAAAAAGGAAACATACTCTTCATAAACGTACTCTTTATACATATACTACATATACATCCTTTGGCCCTATAATTCTACTTACAGGAATCTAGCCTAAAGAAAGTTTTAGAGAAGCTGCTAAAGATTTATATGCAGCATGTAAATTTCAACCTCATTTATTTAACTAAAAGTTGGAAGTCATAGAACAGTAGACAAATAAGGTTTTGCATGTATGAACATCAATCAGAGAAGAAATGAATGTTGGGGGGGGGTGAGAAGGGTTTTATAAGACCAAGACAGTTACATCTAGAATTGTATGAAACTTTTAGAGTATGCGTTTTTACATATTACTTCTTTAACTAGAAAAAAAAATAGACACATCTTAGCACACTTATTTAAGTCAATCCTGTGATACAACGGAGGTTAGCAAGTAGCAGGAAACAAATTCTGGCCTAGTTTTAGCATGAGTATCATGTGGCATATGACTTCGGGTAGGTGTGCCAGCCTCAGTTTTTTCTCTGTTGTGAAACAAGGGGATTGAGTTGGAAGATTTCTAAGAATACACTCAGAAAAACTACTATTCTAGGACACGTTGAAGAAAAATACTAGACACATAGAACAGCTGTGGGTGTGGAGAAAAGGCACTCAGTGATGGCCTCTGAGGAGCAGGAGAAAGTAAAAGCATAGGCAGTTGAAGAGAACATTCACGCACATTAAAATTGAGCTGGGTCTCAGCCCTCCTCCTAAAATACCCTTGAGGTTATACCATAAAGTGTATTCATATGTCTATGAACGAGGTTTAGATTTAACTGATTTGCAGCAAAGCTTCTCTGTGTGTTATTTATGGTGAATATCCTTCCTGATTGTTTGAATCTATGATCTGGATTGTTGAGTATTAATGTTAACCATATGTCGAACTGAGGTGCAACTAATGAGATATTCTCTTATTTTTATTTTCAGTAGGAAGAACTTAGATGTGAAGCTTTACCTTTATTCAGAGATCAAACTCTGTGAACAGTTCATGTCAGGATCTATCTTTTTCAAGACTGAAAGAAGGTAAATGAAGGTGCTTTTCCTTAAATAAAAGTGAAACTAAACATCTTATTTATATGGTCCTAGGAGAAGAAACAACTAGACTAAACAGTATATAAATTGGAAGATGTCTAGCACAATTCAGATGGAATGACCTAAGTTTCCTGTCATTTTAAAATAATCTATAACATACAGGCATATCATTTCTTAAATATTAAGTTTTGACATCAATTATGTCCTCAGTACTGTATGCTGCATATAACAGAACATGTTAGAGACATTGTTCTGTAAAAATGTTCCCCAAACACTTAGAAAGATATTTGACATAGGTATATGGGCCACAAAGGATCTCCTTAATAGAAGTAGTCAATATTATAAAGGTACTAACCCTCTAAATTGATTTGTAAACTCAAATGATAAACTGATGAAAAGTTTTATGTGGAAATGCAAGGGATCTAAAAAAGAACAGCACAATTTTGAAAAATACAAAGATTTACATAACCTAATTTCAAGTCCTAATGATAACGCTGAAGTTGTGACTGAGATAGTGTATTATGGGTAAAGACAGATAAATGACTTAATGAAACACAGGAGAATATCCTGAAGTAGACTCACAAAAATACGGTCAATTTATTTTTAGGAAACAATCCAGACAATCCAATAGGAAAAGGGTTATTTTCAGAATAAATAGTATTTGAACAACTGAATACTTGTATGCAAAGGGATGGATCTCTACTCCTCTGTCACATCGACATAAAAAATTAGTTCCAAAAAGCCCAAACTAGAAAACATATGGAAAAGAATCTTTCAGATGGTGAGTTACCAGAGGCTAGAGACTAGCCTCTTCATTCATCATTTATTTCTGCCCGCCTCCTCACTTAGCACACTGCTGGCTCATAGATGATAGCTAAAGATTTTTGGAATTCCATGAGACCCTGTTCTATGGCTTTGAGAGTTCTGATGGCCAGGAAGCCTAGACTTGTGTACTTGTAATCCTTGGTATATAGTCTCTCAGGGTGGGTGTGTTTCCTTTCCTAATGTTTTTGTGGAGAATGGGATACTTCTTGGGCATCAGCCCCCACTGGGTAGTTTTGTAACCTTGGGATTTGCTCACAGCATTACTGAACTTAAAAAAAAAACCCACAGAACATCAGTCTTCAGGATTAGTCCAGAGTCTTCTCAGCTTGTGGTAGATTCTATCCATGGGCGAATCCAACATCACTGGTTGGCCACCCATGCTGAAACCTCATGCAATCGGGGCCAGCCAGAATGCTGAGGTTTATCAGTGAAAGGGTGGCCAGCCTTTTGTGAGAGCTGTTCCAAAGGAAAATAGTGAAGGGCACTTAAATCACCATAAGCAAGTAAAATATTTATTTTTGAAGTATGCACAGGAAGGATGTGATACTATTTTTATAAGAGGGGCAGATTCTCTTCATTTCCTGTTCTGTGAATTAGAGACCTCCGATTAATATGGTTTAAACCTAGACAGGTCTTGGGAGGAAATACTGCATACAATTGAGAACTTTAGTTTTCCTCTAGGGTATACTCACTGAAGTGCTACATACTATCTAAGCTCATCCTTATTTAAAACTAGCAGATCTAGTTTCTGCTCTAATCTGGACCAAAATCAAATCTAGCAGAGTCCTTGTGAAAACCTGACACTTAACAACATAGATCCTACTTGCAATGGGAATATCCCGGTAGTTTTAGTACATGTTAGAATCCAGTGGTTGGAGATTAATGAGGATCATTTTGGTTAGAAAGACCTACAGGACATACCTTGGACATGTAGAAACGTCAGGTCCACATCTTCTTAATAAAATCATACACATTATGTATTTATGGTTGGCAGATTTTCAATCTTACTCTCTTTTGGCTTATCCATTGGTTTGTTTTAGAGAGCTGGCTTTGGTTTTGGTGCTTTTCCTTCATGGAGCACCAGTAAAAAAGTGTTAGATTCTTGTCAAGATTACTTGGACTTAGGATTCTTGACTAGTAAGCATGAGGCCCAGAGTTCAATTCTCAGCATCAATATTTTTTTAAAAGTCTAAAACAAGACGACTACTACAACAGAGGGCCTGTTCCAAGATCTAGAGTTATGTTGAATACCCTCCTATCACACCTCAGCTTTCTGCTGGTCACACTGCAAAGTTTGAATGGCTACAGATGATATCTGTACAGATGATATCTGAAGCAAGAGCTGTGTAAGCATTATGCTGCTCTCTGTATGTATCATCTATCTGTCTATCTATCTATCTATCCATCATCATCATCATCATCATCAATTTTCTTTCTGTTATTATCCATCTCTGTTGGCTTGTTTTTTCAGTTTTGTTTTGATTTCTTTCCAGAGAGATTGTAAAAGCCTAACTCTTTGTATCTATCTTCCCTCCTAACTGCTCTACATGCTTTGGGAGTAGCAAGCCTATTCACCTATGATTTGTAAGTGGCCACTGTGGCAGATTCATAGTGTGGTAGTTTATGATTTTTCTACAAATTTCAAGGGAGCTACAAGCATTCTTGTGTTTTTAGGCACAAGAATGTTAACATATTTTATAATATCTTCTCATTTTACTAGGAATTTTCATTAAAATTTTTCATTAAAAATTTTTTAACTCAAGAAACTTTCCTAACAGTGAGGTTGACATTTATTCCCTTTTATTCTCTCTGGAACATGTACAAAATAGGAAAAATGAGAAAACAAACAAAAAGCAAAAGGAAGGTCTGGAGCATCACCTTTGATGATCCAAATTTGATGGACATTTCTTCTGTGGACTTAAAAAAAGTATGATTTGATGCTATTAGCACATTCTCTGCTTCAACATTGAGTCTTTCTTTTATACTATCATTAAAAAAAATCACTCTTCAAAAAGTAGTATATGTCTATAGGTTCTGGTATGAACTAGGGTCAATTCCATCTGAAGTTGACAGTAGCTTCTATGTGTCCAATTTATTTTCAATATCAGAATGTTATTTTTTCTTTGTAACTTTGGGCTACTATTACAACATACAATTGTTTTTCACAGTTCTGCACGGTAGAAACCCGAGATCAAAGTGCTGCAGAATTTGGTTTCCGGTAAGGGCACTTTTCCTGGCTTTTAGATGGCTGTTGTGTAGACACTTACAAAATATCACAGTTACTAGTTTGATGGTTTGACTGTGGTTACTTGGTCTTCTTGCTTTGGGTCTTTGGCATCATAATAGATTCTGGCAGTAGATCTGGCTGTTTCCTTCATGCCAACTGGGAAGAAGTGAGGGAATTGGGGGAAATCCCAAGATCTCCTTGCAAGATATGTGCACAATGATATAACTTCCTTCTACAAGTCTCTCCTCTCAATAGTATCACAAGCTGGTCACCCAGTCTTTAGAAATGGGCCTTTGGAGACCATTTAAGATCCAAATCTGAATATCTGCCTTCCCATTGTGTCCTCAGAGTAAGGAAGGTCTTTGATTTTTTGAAGGTCTTGATTTCTCAAGACCATTGATCTAAGTAAGGAGCTCCAACCTTAAGACTTAAAGATAATTACTTCTTAGGCTCCATATCTTAATTCCATCACATTGGGAATTTAGACTTTGACCATAAATTTCTGGATGATGCAAGCATTTATTCCCACAGATCACTTATTTTTCCTGGTGGCATGTAAGTCCTTTCTATGACTTTGCTGAACAAAAATTCACAGGAATCTGTGTAAGATTTCAGTTTTGTTCATTGTTGGCTCCTAGGAATAGAAGACCTTATGAATTTCAGTATTTTATGATTTTTCCCTCAAGATAAAGTTATACAATTGTGATTAAAATCAAATATCCAAAGATGTCTACATTAAGCATTCCTCAAAAATAAATTTGTAGGAGAAAAACAAAGGAAGGGGAAACAATGCTCGACAAGAAATGTACTCATTACCTTACTCATGTAACTGTAACCCCTTGTACATCATCTTCACAATACAATAAAATTAAAATTAAATTTGTTGGGTATACCCTGAATAGCTTAGTGGCAGGAGTCATATTTTAAGACTGTGTCAGGGTATAAGGATTGTATCATTTACTTTTGGTATAAACAGATTTTTATCTAGCACTTACCAACAACTTGACCTACATTTTTCATGGTACAGAGATTTTTGGTAGAAAATAGAAACCAAGAGTGCTGGATACAAAGCCAGAAATATTTAAGAGAGGGGGTGTTTATAGGTCCTTCCCTTTTATTTACTGTCTTAAAATATATGTAGTACCAAGAAGGTCATAGGATTTTATTTCTGCCCACATTTACAATGTCTGAATAAACGCATGTGGTTTACTTTTGTAAAATGTTTACAGAGCAAGTTAAACAGTGTGCAAGATGTGGGGTTAACCTCAAACTAGGATGCCTTTGACTAAAACAGAGTACGATCTTCTGCTAAGGGCTACACAGTAGGTCTACTTTTGCTATGCTGTTTTATTCTAAGCCAGTTAATTCCATTAGTTCTCTTGGAACTCAGTCTATGGTACCACTGAATCATACTGTTTTCAGTAACATATATTTATTGTCCTCTCTTTGTTTCATCTTTCTTTCTGGCAGAGGACAGATAATAGTTTAAAAATCACTTGGAAAAATATATTTTCCTTTTGATAATATAACTCTTATATGGAAGAAGGCTTTATTCCTTAGGCCAAAGATCAAGTGGGCCAAGGGTATTCTTGGCTGTAGATAGTGATACCTTTGTTGAGTTATAATGGATTCTTGCTAACCTTAAAGCCTAGGGTAAAGTTTGGGGTAAAGGGCTGGAAAGTGTTTCTCCAACTTCCTTTCAGGGTAGGAAACAATTGAAAATTGCCAGATGCTAGCTCTAAGGATACAATAAGTCTTGCCTGTAGACGGAATGGCTTAAACAACAAACATGTATATCTCACATTTCTGGGTGCTAGAAGTCTGTGATTAGGACATCAGCATGGCATAGTTCTTATTTATGACACTCTTCCAGCATTACAGATGGCACGCAGAGTGGGGCAGGGTGGGAGATGGAACAGAGAGAATCTTCTATTTTTTTTTTTACATAAGAGAATTATCTTATTTATTCAAGAGGGCTCTACCCTGAAGAACTATCTAACTCTCAAGAGATTCACCATCTAATACTATCATATTGGGAGTTAGAATTCCAACATATGAATTTTAGAAAGATATAAAAAAATCTAACCCATATTACAGAGTAGCAGAAGAACAAATTCCAAAATAACAGAGAAGAAATTTCCTTTTATAAAGCTGAATTTAAAACATTCTCCTGAGCTTTTGGCTAAGGTATCTCTGGGCTTGTGTAACACATTTACGAAGCAACATGCCAAGAAGAAAGTCAGCAGCGTACATTTGTAGATAGACCAAATTTTCTTCCCTTTTGTTGTATTACCAAGCCATGAGAACTCTTTGTAACTTAGTTGCTTGAAATCAAAGCGACAAGAATTCTTATAAAATTTACTAGAAAAATCTTTGAGAATTCCTTGGCTGATTAAATATCTCTATAGTCTAACCTGTAAGAATTTAGGTATGTGTTATTAAACATGTGAATTCATATAAGGATTGGTATTAATACAGTTAAGTATTCATAGGCATAAGGGCAGAGCTAATCAATTTGATAGCTAGTGAAATCTTTCTTGGTGATTCTTTCAGATGTATCTCTGAACATTCTGCCTGGCATTTATTTAGTTATTTTACTCAATTATATATAATACAGAAATTATATAACCAAATCTTAAGATTTCTTGTGAAGAATGGGAAATAGTGAAGAAAGAAACATTCTAGATTTGATTTCAGAAATTCTTTGTTTACCTCATAGTAGAGATAAAGTAGGAGAGTGAAGAGAACAAATGACCGAATATCATTTCCAATGGTATGCTCCTGGGAGCCACTGCCTCCATCCAGTGAGACCTTACCTCTTGAAGTTTCTACCACCTCTCAAAATGGTACCACCATTTGGGGACCACATATTCAACACGTGAAGACATTTCATATTCAAGTCATAATATTCCTCCTCTGGGCCTCAGTGGCTTATGGCCTTTCAATAATTTAAAATGTGTTGTCTATCTCCAAGAATCCCCCCCTCCTCCGATCTGAGTAACTCCACAATTGTTCAAAAGTCAAAGTCCTGTTGTTAAAGGCATAGCTGAAGTAGAACACCCAGCGAGTCAGCACAAGTTCAGTCTCTGATACTGGAAAAAAAAATCGAAGTCCAGAATTTGAAAGGAGACACAAGACAGTCTCTTCAAATAAAAAATACAGTTAATACTTCAAGATACAGTGGCACAGAACAAACAATCCCATGCCAAAAGGCAAGAATAGAAGAATAGCAAGGAAGGACTGGAGCAAAGCAGAACAAAACTCCAGTGGGGTACATACCGGATTTTGTAGCCCCAGGATGCTGAATGGGAACTCCAAAGGGCTTGAACTCTAACCTTCTGGCCTTGCCATTTGCATCTCATATGGCTTTTCTCTAGGGCTGGCTCTCCTCAAAGCTTCTGTTTTTCCTTGGTACCTATCCCATGTTCTTGGTATATCCAACCTCCTAGGTTCACTGTTGCAGCTTAGGTTTTACTCTTAAAGCTTAAATGCATTACACTCTCAGGGATTTCCCACAGGGATTCCAAATCAGCTAGCCACTGCCTGTCCTGGTAGGCTTTCCTTTGAAATCTGGGTGGAATCCTCCATGACTCAAACTCTTTCACTCTGCATACCTGCAAAACTAGAATCATGTTGACCATATCAATGGCTCCAGCTCAAGTAGTAGCTGTTTCCCCTTGGGCTATGGCCACAATAGCCTCTGAGTGCTTGGATGACTGAAAATAAATATGAGGGAAGAACTTTCTTGGTGATTTTGTGCAAGCAAGGAGCCCTGGGTGTGCTGTCTTCTCCAGAGGAAGCTTTTCAAATGAATTTCCTCTTTCATCGACTTGAGCCTGTGATTTTAATGTCTGAGACATCGTCATTTTTTTCCTCCAAATATTTCTTTTCTCTCTCTTTCGTTCTCTCTCTCTCTCTCCCTCCCTCCCTCCCTCCCTCTCTCTCTCTTTCTTTCTTTCTCTTTCTTTCTGTCTTTCTTTCTGTCTTTCTTTCCATCTCTCTCTCTGTCTCTGTCTCTGTCTTTCTTATTGGTTGTGGGGCTTGAATTTTGGGCCTGGGGTTATCCCTGAGCTCTTCAGCTCAGGGTGAGAACTCTACCACTTGAGCCACAGTGCCACTTTTCTAGAGGTTAATTAGAGACAAAAGTCTCACGGATTTTCCTGCCCTGAATTGCAATCCCCAGATCTCAGCCTCCTGAGTAGGATTACAGGCATAAGCCACTGGTGCCTAACTCCAAATATTTCTTTATTAGGTGACTACATAAATTTCATAATGCTGTGGCATAGTTATACTTAGCTAAAGTCACAAACACTGGCATTTGGCTTCTTTTAGCTTTTTATTTTTTAAAAATATAACTTTATTGCTACGATTAATGAGTTGTAGAGAGGGGTTACCATTTTGTAAGTCAGGTAATGAGTACATTTCCTTTTTGGAAAATGTCACCCTTTCCTGACCTTTCCCCATTTTCTCCTCCCCTCCCTGCCCCAAGTTGCATATTCATCTCTCACATAGTGTCTACTGAGTACCAAGATTGCATTTGTTCATCCTTCCTCCCTTCATTTCTGTTCCCTCTGCCCACCTCAAAAAACAAAAAGAAAACCAAAACCCAAAGCAAAAACAACAGCAACCACCAACAACCAAAGAAACCCCCATGTTTCCAATTCCTACAATTTGTTTTCGTAAGTAGTATTATGTGTTCAGTGGCTTTACACCTTCAAGTTCCTCTACCAAGTGTATCCTCCTTTAGTCTCACTGTTTGTGAGTGACTGCCTAGAGACTTGTGTAAGTTATCATAACTAGTTGTATTTTAGATCTAGCCTCCAGATATGAGAAAAAACCAGGTGAGCATGTTGAAAGAAGTGACATTGATCAAGATATATTGTATTCATGAACTGCTTTGTTAAATGGCAACTCCTTTGTACAACTACCTAAAGATAATAGTGATAATTAAAAAGAAAACATGTGCCATTTGTCTCTCTAAACTTGGCTTACCTTACTTAACATAATTTGTTCTAAGTCTATCTATTTTTGGCTTCTTTTTAATGGCACTATTCTCTCAAATCATGCCTACTTTAGCTTCAACTTCACCTTTTTTTTGACCAAACTACAAGATTGTCTGATTTTTGTTCTCAATTTTTTTGTCTGTACTTTTTTATTTTGAAAATACCATACAGAGGGGTTACAATTACATGGGCAAGATAATGAGTACATTTCTTATCAAGCATTGTAACCTCCTCCTTTGTTTCCCTTCCTATCCCCCCCGCCCCCCATCCTCCCTCCCCACCAACATTGTAAAGTTCATTTTTCGACATAACGACTTGTACATCTCATTGTTGCAATGAGTCTACCTGTATCCCTATTTAAATGATTTGTTTTTTCCCTTTCCTTCCACAAATTATACCAACATCAAATACAGTGAAAGCAGGGGTTATACCATGGGGAGGGACATACAAAGCAACAAAAAAAATCTTATAAATATCTTAGAAACAATCGCATGAAGAAAAAAAATATTTGGATACATATCTTGGGGTTCATTTCCCTAACATCAACTTATCTGACCTTTTCTGCTTGACTCAGACATATACTAGTTATTGCAAATAAGGGAAACCATGGGGCCTATGTTTCTTTGGGTCTGGCTTACTTCACTTAATATAATTTTTTCCAAGCCTTTCCATTTCCTAACAAATGGGATAATGTCATTCTTTCTGATGGAGGCATAGAATTCCATTGTGTATATATACCACATTTTCTTGATCCATTCATCTACTGAGGAGCATCTGGGTTGGTTCCATATCTTAGATATGGTAAATAATGCTGCAATAAACAGTTGTGCTGGTAGCTTTAGTGTGGTCTTGTTTGTGATCATTTGGGTAAGTGCCCCAAAGTGGGATTGCTGGGTCATAGGGGAGTTCTATGTGTAGCCTTTTGAGGAACCTCCATACTGCTTTCCAAAGTGGTTGAACAAGTTTACAATCATACCAACAATGAAGTAAGGTTCCTTTTGTCCACATCCCTCCCCCCCAGCATGGGGTGAGGTGGTATCTCAATGTTGTTTTGATTTGCATTTCTTTTATGGCTAGAGAGGTTGAGCATTTCTTCATGTGTCTATTGGCCATCCTTCTTTCCTCTTCAGAGAAGTTTCTCTTTAAGTCTTTAGCCCACTTGTTTATTGGGCAGTTGTTTCTCTGAAGATTTGTTGTTGGGGGATTTAATTGAGTTCCAGGTATATTTTAGATATGAGACCCTTGTCCGTTGTATGGCTAGTGAAGATCTCCCAATCCATGGGCTTTCTATTGATCTTGCTAGCTATGTCTTTGCCATGCAGAAGCTCTGCAATTCCATGCAATCCCATTTGTCCAACCTTTCTTTGATTTGTTGTGTTTCTGGGTCTCTATTAAGAAAATTTTGGCCTGTGCCAAGGAGACCTAGGGTTTCTCCTATTCCATCCTGTAATGTTTTCAGAGTGTCAGCTTTGACTCCGAGGTCTTTGATCCATTTGGAGTTGATTCTGGTGCAGGGTGATATATAAGGATCTTTGCTCTCAATTTTTACTGTAAGCCTGAATAATAGCAACCAGTGACATCCATGCTATAGACTGAATACTGGACTGTCTTGAAATCTCCTCCACTAGATTAGTTTGTTACCTTTAAGTTCAGTTTTTTTAAGTCCCAGGACACAGACAAAATATAGACAAATTATTTGTCAGAATATAACACAAATGGCCTCTAATCCAGTTCCTAATAGAGTCCTAATTCCTATAAGAAACTTTAAGAACATGGCCTTTACTATCTACATTCTGATCAGCATTCTGCTGTTTTAAAGTTCTTTCAGAATTTTCCATTAACCTAACCTTACAGCATTGTGAGGTCGAGTCCTCCTCTCCACATTTTCCTAGATTTCTTCCACAAGCTAATTCTAAGTGCTTTTGAATTCACAGCAACAATGTTATTTCTGTATTAGTTACATTCTTTTTATTGCTGTGGTAAAATGTCTGATAAAAAATCTTTTAAAAGGGAGAGATTTATTTTGCTCATGTTTTTGGAGCGTTTAATCCATGGTTGCTTGACCGTATGAGCTGGTGATGGGAGCATGTATGGATGAAACTGTTCATCCCATGCAGACAAGAAAAGACCAAGGAGAAACAACTGGTGATTAGGTATAAACTTCAAAGGCAAGAATGTTTGGAATGACTTTCTCCATATAGACCACACATTATCAAGCTTCCATAAACTCCTCTAAATAGTTTTACTAGCTAGAGACCAACTCTTCAACACATGAACATACAAGTGGCATTTCATATTCAAATCACAGCACTGGCTAAAAGTTCAACACTAGGGCATTAGATTAAAAAATATGAGTAAAACACTAAATTATATAGTGAACATTATTAAAATGGTATTAAAACAAATGTTTGCATCTTAATGATATATTGTTAAATAATCAGTTAACAAAAAAGCCAATGTGCGGGGCGCCCATGGCTCACACCTGTAATCCTTGATGCTCAGGAGGCTGAGATCTGAGGATCGAGGTTCAAAGCCAGCCAGGGCAGGAAAGTGTGAGACTCTTATCTCTAATCAAGCACCAAATAGCTGAAGTAGGGCTGTTGTTCAAGTGGTGGAGTACTAGCCTTGAACCGAAAAACTCACACAGTACCTAGAACCTGAGTTCATAGCTCAAGGACCAGCACACACACATATACAAAAAGGCAAAGGTATTATAACAACAATAAAAGGGTAAATTCTGGAACAGCTCAGGACATAGAAATAGGATATCCACAGTTGCAATTAAAATTTTATTATATATTTATATGTAATATATTTTAAAATATTACAAAAAGCAGTGCTAGTGCTTCACATCTACCCTAGTTACTCAAAAGTACGAAACCTGGAGAACTGTGGTTCAAAGTCAACCCAAGCAGAAAAGTAGTGAAGCATCCATCTCCAAAATAATCAGCAACTCCCCCGCCCCGCAAAAAAAAATCTTGAGTTGGAGGTGTGGCTGAAATGCTAAGTGTCAGTCCCCAAGCCCAAGGCCTGGAGTTAGAACGCTAGTAGCAGCAGCAAATAAAAAGGTAAGAAGAAACAGGTATAGTTAATTTAATAACACATATTTACTTCAAGTCAATATAGCCAAAATATTATCATTTTAACAAAACTAGTATGAAGTTATTAATGAGATCTTTTGCGTATTTTTATTCTGTTTTGTCATCCAGTGAGTATTCTAGCATTAGGGGACATTTCAGTTTGGTTTAGTAGTGGTTCATCTACTCAGTACCTTAATATGGCTAGTATCTACCATATTTAAGAATATAGAGCTGCAAGGACATACATCAACATATTACTCATGGCCATCTATAGGTAGAAGAATTACTGTGGATAGGTAGAAAAAGTATCTTTTTTACTTACTCATAGCTTCTTGTTTCCCAAACACCACTTTATAAAAGGACAACCTATAATGACTTTAAAACATTTCATAAAGGACTTTGGATTTTATGATGAAACCCCAAAATGTTCATACTTCTAAGAGGTCTTGTTTTCTGGTACAGAGATTTGTAATGTGTGATTTCAAGACAGCTGAAGCTTGTAAGTGGAGACTCTTACGTTAGTACCACAGGCATTTCAGAGGACTGTGGTGCTTATGTGTCTATGAATGGAGATGGTATGTGAAGGACTTTCTGTAGACTTTGGAAATCCCCGTAGTTACAGAGGTATGATGACCTATGGCACAAGCACCAGAGCCTTTAAGTGATGATCGTTTTAAGTTGCTATTCTGAACTTTGGTCAATTCCCATTTTTTTCTTCACTAAAGAATCATCTTTTCTTTCTGTTTTTTTTTTTAAAGCCCAGGATGACCTATTGGATCAAAACCAAAATCTGGGCTAGATAGTTCTTCATTTGAGTTTGTAGAGGTTAAACATGAACATTTTAGAGAAGTTGGGGCCAGATTCCCATCAAAAGCAACCTTTTGGGAATTTAGAGGATTCAAATATTAGCCAAGTTAGGGTCCAGTTTAGTATTCTTCTGAAATGACACACTGGAATTATTCTGTCAGAGGGAACTATGGAATGTATTCCACCACATGATCAGAAACTCTGAACTATAAACAATTAAGCTATTTGACTGCTAAATGGAGTCATATGGAGATCAATGATACTTCACACACAATCATCACAGTGCCCTCACAATAAATACTGTGTTCATTACTGCTTTGCACTTTAAGTATCTTGGCCTATTCAGTGATATTCTTAAATGATAGCCTAAATAACTTATAATTTCTTTAATGTCTATTTTAGTAGAATCTATCACAATAAGTTCTTTTGATATTAATGTCAATGACATTAAGTACTTTATCAGATTTCTTACTCATGATCGATGATTTATTTTTCAAGAGATTCCCAGATGTCCCTGGAATGGAGTTAAGATAAACACGAACTGGTTCTTCAAGGTTATGATTCGAGAAGTTTGATACACTCTGACAAAGCCTTGTGTGCCTTTAAGTTATTAACACCTGCCAAGTCACATGTGCACCAGACCTCTGGAATTCCTTGGCACTATTTTAAGAAGCAGGAGGGTTGGGTAGTGGGCTGTTCACCAAACAACTCAGTATTTCCTTGTGTTATAAAAACTTATTTTTTAAAAAATAAAACAAGCTTGGTTTCTGGTTTCCAAACCACAGCATTCTGAAGCTGAAAGTTTCAGGAAACCACAGTATTTCTGAATGAAATGTTGCTGGGTCTCATCATCATTTTCAACTACTGCACCCTTTGCATAGCACTCTAATGTCGATTAGTAGAACTGTTTCCTGTTAATGCCTCAGTGAAGTTGTTATATAGATCTGTAGAGAAAAGATACAATTTCCCTTATTTATGTGGACTACAAGAGAGAGTTAGCATTTCCTAGGCCTGTGACTTAATATGATATATATTGTTCTTTTTTTCCCACTTAGATGTCTATCTATCTTATCTATTTCTATCGATGTATGTATCTCTATATCTGTCTCTATCTATACATCTATATATCTCTATATAATCTCTATTAGATATATATCTCTCGCTATGTGTATCTATATCTATATCTATATACTGAGTTTAAATTTTCTGATGTCCAGAGAATTTGAGAGCCCTATCATGTATTCATTAATCATTTAGATAGCATCATTTGTGAAGTGGTTATTAATATCCCTTGTCTAAACATTTTGTGAAAGAGATGTTGGTCTTTTTCTTATTGCTTTATAGAAATGTATAACATATTCTGGATATGTCCTCAATGAAATATCTAAATTGCATGGATTTTCTCCCATCTCATAGCTTGCCTATTCATCCTCTTACTCATGTTTTCTTAAATGTATACAAGTAATATCACTAGCTATTTTCTTTAGGATAGTGATTGTGTATTTAAGAAATTTTATACCACTCTGGAATATGAGGATAGTATGTTTTTTTCTAGACATATGTATGCTATTACATTTAATAAGTGTATGTGTAATTTATGTGGACTTGAAGTTTAATACAGCATGAAGAGGGTTTAAGATTTATGTTTTTTCTCAATTAATTGAGTATTTTCCAAGCACTGTATCTTGAATATACTCTCATTTCTTTCACTACTTGTAGTAATTTGATAATGTTTTGCTGAGACTCTTGTTCAACAAGCAAATTCATCCTTGTTTCCAGATGATGTGTGCCAGTATACAGGTGTCTGCCTTCTCCAGGAAATTGTCCTCTTTCAGTAAGGCTAGCTCTCCTAGAAAGTTGTATCACTTGCCCAGGAGACAGTCCTCATTCTGGGAGCATCAAAGCTGCCTTCTTTGCCTCCAGAAAGAGCAACCCTGTGGAGTGTAGATTGAGCCCTTGATTAAAGTTACCGCCCTTGATTAAGATTCTAATTAAAAAAATAATTTCCCCCATTTTTTCTTGATTTGAGTTTTAATTTCTTTGGTTCTTCAAATTTTACACAGATTATAAGAAATTGGTTTAATTTCTTCCTTAAATGTTTGGGAGAACTCACTGGAGAACAATCTGACCATGCTGTTTTCATTTTGAAACATTATTGATCATTGATTCAGTTGACACATCTTGTTGACACTAAGTTGCTAAAACATTTCCTTATAGTCCCAAGATTTTATTGATAGTCTTTAATTTTTCTCATAGAAATTTGCATATCCTCTTGTTCCTCCTCCCCTCCCTCAGCCTGACTAGGGACTTTTAGAGATCTTTTCAAAATATCAGTTGTTGATTTTATTAGTTTTTCTCTGTGGGTTTTTTTATTTTCAATTTCATTGATTACTGATTTATTTCCATGATTTGTTTTTGTATGCTAACTTTAGTTGTTCTTTTTTCCCTAAAAAAAATGAAAAGATCAATTATAGAAAATTCTTTTTCATTGTAAAATATATTTAAAATGTTGATGCATTACATATTAATTATACACATTTGAAGTGTTCCTCATGACAAGTATAAGTAAGTACAAGTACAAGTTTAAGAACAAGTACATAATGAATAGCTTTAGACTAAGATAATTAGTATACCAATTGCTCTAGAGATATGCCATTTCTTTGTAATTGTGTATATAATTTACTTTATCAGTTCTATGTTTTCTTGTGAAGTCTTTAGTTTTTTCTGTAGATCAAATAATATTGTTGTAAAGAAGAAAAATTTTGCTTACTTTATCTTCAGGTGTACTTGACTTCTTTGTCTTGTTTTATTGTTCTTGCTTAGACATCCATTATTATATTGAATTAGAATCATGAAAGTGGACATTATTAATATAAAGAATCAAGATATTTATTATCGTAAATGTTATTTCAGGCTTTTCTCATTCAGTAGGATGTAGGTCATGAGTCTGTTATATTTAACCTTTATTGTGTTGAGGTATATTCCTTCTCCATTTATTTACTTATTTATTTATTTATAATTTTTAAAATTTTACTTTCTTGTAAAGATGCTGTACAGAGAGGTTACAGTTATATGAGTAAGGTAATGAGTACATTTCTTGTTGGGCATTGTTATCAAGTCCTTTGTTTTTCTCCCATTGACCCTTCCTTCCCTCACTCCTCTCTCCCCCCCCCCAAAGTTGTAAGGTTCATTTCCAACATAGTGTCTTGTGAATATTATTGTTGCCATGGGTCATCCTGTGTCCTTGTTTCAGCATTTTGTTATTCCCCTTCCCTTCCCCAAATTAGATAAATGTATATACAAGATGCAGGGTACCAAAGTCAAATACATTGACAACAGGGATATTTGCAATAATTAGTATATGTCAAGGATAATCTTATCAGATGAGCAGAAAAGGTCAAAAGCTATGTATATGACCATATAAGATGATGCTAAGTGAAATGAACCCCAAGATATGGACACAAGAAGTTTTTTTTGCTGTTGTTGTTTTTAATGCACTATGTGATTTTTTCTTTGTTTCTTTTGTATGTTCTTCCTCTTATTGTATATCCCTGTTGTCCATTTATTTTTGTATAGTGCTTATATTGAAGAAGTGTTGAATTTTCCACTGAATGATTTTTTTGAATCTATGGAGGTAATGGTATGGTTTTATCCTTTTTTCCTGTTGATATGATGCACACTAATTTTTATCAATTTTTATATGTTGAACCAAATTTCCATTCCTGGTACAAATCCAACTTGATCCTAGTATATAATTATTTGATATAATACTGCTGGGTTTGATTTACTAATGAGACTTTTAAATCACATTTTTACCTTTTTACCATATTTATCAGAAATATTGCTTTATACTTTTCCTTTTGTGTATATGTTTTGTCTGGTTTGGTTCTGGGGTATGATGGCCTTATAGAATGATGGCCTTATAGAAGGGTTCCTTTCCTTTTGAGAAATGTTAGCATTAGTTCTTCCTTAAAAGTTTGATCAGAAGTGAAGCCATTAAGCTTTAGGCTTTATATTTTGGAAAAGTTTTTATTACTAATGTAATTCTACTACTTGTCATTTGCCTGTTTGTATTTCCTGTCTTCATGGTGCAATTTTGGAAGGCTCTATGTGTCCTAAAATGTGTCCAGTTCTTCTAGGTTTCCCAATTTCTTAGCATATTGGTTGTTTATAATAGTTTGTAACCCTCTTTGTATTTCTTTAGAATCAGTTGCATTATCTTTTTAATCTCTGATTTTACTTAGTTGGATCTTTCTCATTTTCCTTAATGTAGTTAAAAGTTTGTCAGTTTTGTTTATTTTTCTTATAACAGTTTTTTTTCTGGTTCAAGGGATTGAACTCTTCTCTTACTTTGGTTATTGTCCTTACTTATAGTGGGTACTCAACACTTAAGCATGCCTCTGGCTGGCTTTTTGCTGCTTGTTTCGGAGATAGATTCTCATGGACTTTTTACTTGTTTTAAGCAATTTTATCTTCCTTTTGATTTCCTTATTTGATCCATTTGTCACTCCAGAAAGTATTATTTAATTCCTATGTATTTGTATAATAAAGTTCTGCTTATTATTTTCTAGCTTTATTCCATTGTGGTTCCAGAAAAAGCATGGTACAATTCAATTTTTCAGATTTATTTTGTTGCTTATACATGGTTTGTCTTAGACACGGTCCATGAGCTGATGAGAGAAATCTGTATTTTGTAGCTATCAAAAATGCTGCAAATATTTCTTAGTTTTATTTGCTTTGGAGCTCCAATGTTGTCAAATGGAATAGATTGAAAATCGCCATTAATAAAGCACATTTCTGTGTGTGTCTGTGAGAGTGTTTCTAGAGATGACTGGCATGTGGACAGTGAAATATGGTGCAGAAGATTCAATTTGAATGGTTCTGGCACCATCAGTAATCTGGGGACCGAATGGAGGAAGTGTGGAGGAAAGAGTAACCTGCCCATGTCTATAAAGCCTATTTGTATTGAGTGGATGCATATTTTCTTGTTATTACCAACACCTGTGGTCATCTGACTCGAGTTTCTGTAGCCTTTGAACATGGGCTAACAGTGATTCTCTAGAGAACTTGCAGGCCTTCAGCTTCTGATTGGGGCTAGGTCATTGGTACTTCTTATTCTGAGGCTTCCAGCTTCTTGGATTGAGCAGCTATTGGCTTCTCCAGTTCTTCAGTTTGCCCCTTGAAGCATGCAGCCATTAGGACTATCTTACCTCTGCTGATGTAAGCCAATCTAACAAACCCCATTTATAATTGTAGTGCTTCTATTCTTCTGGTAAACATTATTCTAATAATACTGTATACATTTTATGTTTCCTTTTTATCTATGCTTCTGGACAGTCTGTCCGTTAATGAAAGAATGGTTTTGATGATAACAACTGTGACTATATTGGAATCATTATTTTCCTTTAGATTTAATCACATTTACTTGGTTATTATGGTTTTTGGAAGTATCATGTTATCTCTTTTGTGTTTCTTGTGATTATTTGTGCATTTGGTAATTTGATTACACTACATGTATACTTAATATTTTCATTATTTACTGTGCTTTGTGTTTTATAAACTTTCTGAATCTTGAGCATGGTGTCTGACTTACATTGAGGGAGATTCTCAGACATTGGTACTTTAAATAGTTTTTTTCACTCATTTTTTTTTTGGTATTCTCATTACCTTAAAAAAACATATTTCATACAACGGACAAGGGCCTCATATCTAAAATATACCTTGGGTCCGGGAAGGTGGCTCAGTGGTAGAGTGCTTGCCTTGCATGCATGAGGGGCCCTGGGTTCGATTCCTCAGCACCACATAAGCAAAAAGAATAAAGCCGAAGTGGTGCTGTGGCTCAAGTGGTAGAGCACTAGCCTTGAGCTGA
>NW_012267257.1:2855295-2856316 GCF_000151885.1 Dipodomys ordii
CAAAGGAGGAGGCTACAATGCTTGATAAGAAAGGTACTCATTATCTTGCCCATGTAATTGTAACCCCTCTGTACAGTATTTTCACAATAAAAAAACATATTTCATAGTTTTCTCAGAACACTTGGATCTTCTGTTGTGTTTTCTTTCAATCTTATTTTCTCTTTGAAGGTTTTAATTAAAAATCTTCAAACTCAGATATTTTTCCCATCTGCCATGAGTGGTTTGCTATTGACTCCTCAAAGACTTCCTTCATTTTGTTACAGTCTTTGAACTTCAGCATTTCTGCTGTGCTTTTTAGAGTATACTACTTCTTGCATATTGCTGGCTTTTCCTACTTTAATCATTAGCATGTTGGCCATAGTTCTTTTAAGTTCATGATCTGATATTTACATCTTTTCAATAGTTATGGTCTCATATCTATGATTCTGATGCTTATTTTATGTCTTCAAATTGTGTTTTTTGATTCTTACAGTTGTTTTTATGGTTATTACAGGATGAAACTCAGGTACTGGGGTAAAAGCACCATAGTACATATGTAGGACTAAGGTATCGATGTAGGGAACGCATTAAATAGCCCTTTAAATAGGTCTCAGTCTTTTGGTGAGCCCGTGCCCCTGGATGATGCACTGTAGTATTCATTCTTAATTCCCTGTTCTGCCTTTCTCTTAGTTGAAATGAGATGGCTAGAAAGAGTTGGATTTGGCTTCGCCCCATCTTTGAATGTTCCTCTCACAAAAGGTTAGGCTCAGGTAAATAGTATCTTTTGAGGGCAAGAAATGGTGTGATAAGTGGAATGATCTGGCACATCTCATGACTGATTTTCTCTTACCTTTTTTTGATCTTTTCTGCATACTAGTTAAGCAAGAATATTTTAATGTTAAATATTTTATTGTACTTTTTAGTTTTAGAATTTGTGTTTTGCCAATTGCCCAATAAATAAGTGGGCTAAAGACTTAAAGAGAAACTTCTCTGAAGAAGAAAGAAGGATGGCCAATAGACACATGAAGAAATGCTCAACCTC
>NW_012267257.1:2857196-2912286 GCF_000151885.1 Dipodomys ordii
AAACAAAGGAGGAGGCTGCAATGCTTGATAAGAAATGTACTCATTATCTTGCCCATGTAATTGTAACCCCTCTGTACAGTATGTTCACAATAAAAAAGAAAAGAATTTGTGTTTTGCTCTTTTTTTTTTTTTTTACAGTTTCCTTTTCTGCACTGAGGCCTTTCTTTTCTCTTTTTGGATAATATTTGGATTTTTCACTGAGGACCTTGGGCTTGTCAAGCAGGAACTCTCCCCTCTGAGCCAGGCCTCCAGCTCCTTTGTGTGCTAGTTATATTTGAGATAGGGTCACACTTCCTGTCCAGGTATGCACCTAGACCACAGTCTGCCTATTTTAGGCCTCCCATCATGGCTACGAGTATAGGTGTAAGAGTATAGCCTAAGGGTATATTCAGCTTTGGGTTGAGAAGTCGGGAGAGATTATAAATTTTTCTTCCTCGGCTGGCCACCAACCTCCATTTCCTCAAACTTAGCTCATTCTCTTAAGGAGTGTCTGTCTTTCTTTTGAGAATTGTTAACTTTTCATTAATTAGCAGTGTATTTACCACATTAAATTTCGCTGCAATCGGCAGCTTTCCTTACCTGCTTAAATCCATAGTCTACCTTGTCTCATTCTTGGGTTATTTTTGTTTTGTTTGGTTTCTCTAAAATAATTTTTTCCAAATTATTTATATATCAAGATGTTTTAGATTATATACTGGGTTCATAGACCACACAAATGTGGTCTATGAATTTCATTAAATTTCTCCAAAGAGTGTGTTCCTGCTTTCTGCATTAGCAGAACATTTATTTAGACCCAAGATTCAAATTCTGTCTTGCTTGTCATAGGTGGCAGCTAAATGTCAGCTTTGCTCTTTCAGTTTCATCTGTAAGTTACATTGACTCTGGCATGCTCATGCTTGCTTCAGAGATTAGTCAAATATATTTAATACATATTAGAGGACTTCTTTTCCTTCCCAAGATGTATTTCTGTACTCCAGTTGCTCTTATCTGTTCTTTGGTTGATCGAATAATAAATAGTGTCTTATCTGTTCTTCGGTTGATCAGACAATAAAGTTTGTTTTCTAAAACAAAGTTTTAGCTACTTCATAATGTGACAATGAAAGCGATCTGATTTTAAAATACAATGAAAATACTTGATTTCTACTACATTGTTCTTGTTTTCTAGTACCAAATTTACCTTCATCTACTTGGTTTTCTTCACTCTTTAGACCTTGAGAAAATTGCATATTGTCGATAGTTTTGTCTATTAGGAATCTATTTGATCATTTTGTGAATGGAACACTGGTTTCACTGCAGTGTTTTCTAATCTGTACCACAACTAAATGACTTCCAAAAATAACAGTATTTAATAGCAGAGTATTTACCATATCAAGGATATGGGATCAACCCAGATGCCCCTCAGTGGATGAATGTCTCCAGAAAACTTGTACACAATGGAATTTTACTTATCCATGAGAAAGAATGATATTGTATCATTTATTAAGAAATGGAAAGACTTAGAAAAATTATGCTAAATTAAATAAGTCAGGTCTGGAGAGACAAAAGATGCATATTTTCTCTTCTATATAGAAGCTAGATCTAGCTTATAAACTTAAAGGTAAATACGTCGAATGATATGCAAGTGTATACAAATGTATTAAGTGAAATATGGTAGATTCAAGGGAGAATTCAAATAGTGTAATTCCTTAGAAAGGCAAAGTCAAAATTCAACCAAGTAAGTACCAGGAATTGGGTACTTGAGAGGGGTGGGGTGGAGTCAAGGGGAAAAAGGTAGATAAGTGAAGATAGGAAGAGTGGGAGGCTGGAATCATGAATTCAGTGTTCGGTATATATCCTACAAAATGAAGAAGAGTGAGGAAACCCACCTGAACTCCCATCTACCTCACTTCCTATTCCCCAGACCCTGCAGCTACCTAGATAGTGGAGGCGGCCATGTGCTCTCTCTGGGGCAAATATGGTTCTTCTAATAAACCTTGCAATAATCTTTTTAAAAAACCAGTGAGGGAAGGGGGTGGCTAGGGGAGAATGCTGAAAAGGTGACCTTGAGGGTCTGGGAAGGTAGCTCAGTGGTAGAGTGCTTGCCTTGCATGCTTGAGGCCCTGGGTTCTATTCCCCAGCACCATATCAACAGAAAAGAAAAGCTGGAAGTGGCGCTGTGGCTCAAGTGGTAGAGCGCTAACCTTGAGCTGAAGAGCTGAGGGACAGCGCCCAGACCCAACCAAAACAAAACAAAAAGGTGCCATTGATTAAGAGGCATTGCATTAATAAACTTCTTATTAATGGCAACTCCTTTGTACAACTATTTCAAGATAAAAAAGAGTCTTTAGGGCTGGGAAGGTGGCTTAGTGGTAGAGCGCTTGCCTTGCATGCATGAGGCCCTGGGTTCAATTCCCCAGCACCACATAAGGAAAAAGAAAAAAAGCAGGAAGTGGTGCTGTGGCTCAAGTGCTAGACCTGTAGCCTTGAGCTGAAGAGCTGAGGGACAGTGTCCAGGCCCAGAGTTCAGGCCCCACGACCAGACCCAAAAAAAAGAGTCATTAATTTTCTGAAATTTCATTAGTCTACAAGCAACATCAAATTTCACGAGAGAAATTTGCGAATAATGCATTAGGTTAGGATTCCTTAGAAAAAGAACCAAAAGGATGTGTGGAGACATGTATGAAGCTATGATGGTGACTGACTTCATTCATTATGGGACCTAGAAGTCCTCCAGTATGTCCTCTGCAAGCTAGAGAAAAATGAACCGCTGTAGTATTATTCAAGAAGGGTTTGAAGGCCTCATAGAGAAGTTGACAGTGTGACTCTCACTTCCAGGTTGAAGCCCAGAAAACCAAGGTACAATGTGGGGAGATAGGAATTGGATTTGTGCTGTAAGTCTCAGTGTATAAAAAGTTTTAAATGAGGAGTTTTCACTATACCATGTCAGGAGAAGATACATGTCTTAGTTCTAAAAAACCTGATTGTCAACCATGTTGACAAAGGTTGGTATTTATTCAGCCAACTGACTTAATGCTAATTTCTTCTGGCAATACACTCAGATAAAACCAGAAATAATACTAGACAGCTATGTGGACATTCCTTAGACTAATCAAGCTAATATAAATTAACCATTATAGGCAAAAAATAAGTGCTAACTTTCTTTCCCCTGTATCTGCTTTGTCTCTGTCTCCTCTTTCTCTGTATCTCTCAATCTAAGTCTCTTTCTCTCTCCAGTAATCCAATCTTGAAAGCTCAATTTTTCAGAGGTCAACAGGAAACATGCTTTCTGGAAGTATTTCTTTTTAAATCAATCACATTTATTTTCACAATATCAATGCAAAGTAAAAGTAATAAGTTCCACTAAATATTAAATGATTCAAAAGTAATCAAGGTTTTTAAAAAGGGGGGAAGGATCATTTCACTCTAATTGCAAGACTAGGTTTTATTCTACACTTACATAGCACAAGTAGCAAAGAAAGGTGAAGGAAGTATTTCTGTAGAGTAGATATTCTAACTTTTTTGATCTTCCTTAATGTAAGTGAGGACTTTCCACACTCCTCAGGAGTGAGAATAGGCCAAAAGGAAGCTATCTTAACCATGGTAAAGACGACAGCTTGAAGTCCAGTAGTGAACATTCCTCTTCTGAATTTAGGAGGTCTTTGGCTATTCCCTAAATGCTACAATATCAGTGAATTTTACAGGATGTTTCCTCTAGCATCTAGCTTCCTCCATGGTGTTGCACCATCTTCCTTTCTTTGTTCTTCTCTCAATTTCTTTCCATTTAGTTCACTAACCTTCATAATATAATAATCACTTTGTATGCAGGAGAATTTTATTTCACTCTCAAATACTCATTTGAAAGTTTTTTTTATGACCTTCATAGTTTTATCATTTTAATTTTAGTTTTTTTATCTTTAGTGTAAAGGTGATGCACAGGGGGTTGCAGTTACATAAGTAATGAGTACATTTCTTTTTAAATACTATTTCCCCTCCCTCATTTTCTCCCACTTGCCCTTCCCTATTCCTCTCCACCCGCCCCCACCCAAGTTGTATAATTCATTTTCAACAGAGTGTCTAGTGAGTATCATTGTTACATTAGTTCATCCTTTGTCCTGCTGTTTCTGAAAGCTTCTTTTTTAAAACACAAAAATGAGCCTCAAGTTTTGGACTAACTGAACACACATCTGTTCTGTACCTCCTCACCCACATAGTTGGTACTATAACCAATTCTTTTTTTTGTTTTTTTTTGCGGGGGTCCCAATGGGGCCTGAACTCTGAGCCTGGGCGCTGTCCTTCAGCTCTTCGGCTCAAGGCTGGCACCCTACCACTTGAGCCACAGCACCACTTCCGGTTTTTTTTGTGCTTATGTGGTGCTGAGGAATCGAACCCAGGGCCTCATGCATGCAAGGCAAGCGCTCTACCACTGAGCCACCTTCCCAGCCCCCCCCCAATTCTTTTCTTTTCAAGAATGACTGAATAAATTTATCATCAATGAATGTGGAAGTGGTATTCATACAAATTGATAGGTTTTTTCCAAATCTCATAGAAGTATATGCTTAAATAGCATATTTTATATTAAATATACTACAGATCAAATATGTAATTTTAAATAGTCTGACCAACTCTTAAACAATAATTTGTATTGCTTTTCTTTAAAAATTTCCTATCACATTCACTTTATAAAGGAAAGAAAAGTGTTGTATAGGCCCACACATTCTTATTTGCAATTCTGAAATTCACAAAGCTCTGAAAATGGAAACATTTTTGGAAGTTTGATGCAGATTTATTTGGCTGAAAATCCTGACTACAACCAGTATGGGGTTTTTCATAGCTGTTCCTTATTGATTTAGTGTGACCATTTACACATGCCACTGGCAAATATTAATGTGATTGATTATGGGGTGCTGCTCTAGATATCAGCAGTGGGATTTGAAAATATATGGCATTGTACATTGTACTACCTGTCTAGAATTTGAAAAGTTCTAAATTCTAAAGCACACCTTGTCCTAAGAGGTTTGTATAAGGAGGTTCAGCTCATTATTATGAAAAAAGTTTTCCAAAGTGAAAAATGGGTCCACATATTTTATTACACTCTTCTTCATGGATTATTGTAGATTCATAGACAGAGAACTACAACTCCTGAGTGACTTCTAGATTAATAGATTGAATGGGAGTATATATATATATATATATATATATATATACACATATATATATGTATATATATATATCCTATCATAAAAGTGTAGTATATTCTATCATAAAAGTGTGGAGATATTCTTGCTTTATACTTTGTACTAGAAAAATTATATGATAAAACAATCATATATTACATATATATAATTGGGTTAACTAAGCATCTCGTAACAAATTAAATCCAGAGGATAAAACTAAATTACCATCCATTTAAATTAAAATAGCAAGCAAAGCAGCCAAAAACATATGCTGATTTCCTAAACTGCAGAACTTCTAAGTTTCTGTACATCTGCATGCATACTCCAAACTTCGCATCATTCCAAAAATTGTGTGATATTCAGACTTGAAATGCAAAACATCCTCAGAAAGTCATAAGAATGTGTGATGTTATCTATGAGTATAAAATCTTTGTAGCCTTTAATTTGTCACTATGCTAGTCAAAGGTAATTCCCTTAGTCATCATGTAAAGATGCAAGTCAAAAGTATGTTATCTCCTCATCCTGAATACAAAATATTTATTTGTATGCATAAATATTTACTAATTAGGATTATCTAGTGAACAAGAACAATCCAATTCAAGTCTCTGACCTAGAATCATGTTGATGAGTGATGGTGCTTGGTGATGGCAAGAATCAATTTTCCCTCCATACAACACATTCATAATAGATACTGTATGACAATGAGAGTACATTTATGATTATTCATAGAGTTAACATTAACAAACATGAGTGAAATTCTCTATGTAATTGTAATTTGATGTAACAAATTATCCCATTTTCTTACTAGTTGGTTACAAAATATGTCCACTCTTTTGCAGATGGATATGTTAAAATGGTAGAAGAATATGTGATATCATAGCAATAAGGACAGATTAAAGCTTTTAAATTGTTTTGTGTAAATGAACCTATGGTTAGAATTTTTCAACTTTTACTGTAAAACAACTTTAATGGAAGTTTCAAGTTTTTGTGGTTGAGGGATGGGAGAATTTTAATCAATATTCTTTTCCCTAGTGAAATTGTATAATGGCCATTTATACTTCCTAGGCTAATGTTATATTATATAAAATTATGACTTATATATTTATATTTATATATTTTCATATTATACAAAATTATATTACAATACAAGCACATCTTTGAGGACTTGACATAAACCACCATATCTCCTGTTTATATATATATATATATATATATATATATATATATATATTTCAATTTTTCCTTAGGTTCATTTTTATTTTCTTGGCTTAAAAAGGTGTACAAATGTTGGTTATTTTCCTGGTTACTCAAGATTTCTTTCCCTATATATTTATATGCTTGACTCTTTTTTTTTTTAATTTGGGCTTTACTTTAAATACCACAATTATTTTCTTTCTCTTGATTCTGCCATTGATTCTATTCAGCCTAAAATGTTTTCATAACATTTCTTTATAACACAACTATGTTTATTTCTTGTCTCTTTTCACATGTTGTTTTATGTAGATTCTAGGTAGGCAACAGCCTTGTAAACTGCAAGTTCAAGAACAATGATTCACACAGAGCAAGTGTTGAATAATCATTTGTTGAATAAATGAATTAACCTGTAAATGTAGGGCTGGATCAAAGTTCAAGACAAAGTGAGAACTGTTGGTAATAGGTGAAAGTAACAGTTCCACAGTTAGCTTTTGAATATTTCGAAGGTCCAATATGTATTTGCAATCTGAAGCACTTCAACTTTAACCTAAAGACTTTGAAACTGAAAGTGAACAAAATGCTGTCTTCCTGAAACATCTTAAAAATGTAATTCTTTTAAGTATTTATTTCTAATGGGGCATGCCTAAAGATGGCAGTCCACACAATACTATAGTGATATTCAGACACAAAGCCTAGTGACCTCAAAGCTGGCAAGGATTTTATTCTTTCCCTTTCTGTATTATTTCTTACTTGTGTTCCCAGTGAGTCTGGCCAGTATTGGACTGAGGTCCTCTTGAATACCAGTTTCCATATTATATATGCAAATATGATATATGCCTCAAAGTTTGAGTATTTGAAAATTAAAAATTAAGTAAAATAATTATATTGCTATAGTTTAACTTCTAAAAATATCATGATTGCCTGGTACATAGAAGATGTGCTAAACATATTAAAATGTCTTCTAATGAATACTAGATCAATACTAGGGATCTACTCACCTTTGTAAAAGCCATAAATTTAGGATATAGTCTAGGATATGGATAGATCAATTTTCTTATGGGGCATTATTAATTAGACAGTTATTAGTACAGTTTGTATAAATCATCCTACCAAGTGCTCATAGCTTACCATGAAAATGTCTTTCTAGCATTGTTAAATAACTATAATTTAAGATAGAAGGTGATTAATGCAACAAAGTGATATAGGCTTTAGAAAATGAGAAGCAACCTCTATCTGAGCCTTTATAGAAATTCAGTGTAGGCAAAAGAGGGAAGGGAATGCTTACTAACACCTCCTTTACAAGTTAATATGCACAGGTCTGAATCAAATGGTTGTTTTATATGATAATTTTTCTAATATCTCCCTTAGATATTTTGAACTTTCAGTTTTTCATGTGGTTATATTATGAATAGCTTGATTTTCATGCTTGAAATATCAGTTGTCATTTACAGAATCTATCACGTACCTGTTAAGCCTTTGATGATTAGTTAAGGAGATCTGGGTGAGCCTAGAATAATGTTAGTAATAGACTCCAATTCTTCTGATGGAAATTATGAGACTGTTGCACTTGAGAGCTAGTTCCTCAGCAACATAAACAGTTGGCTTTGGGAACATCTCGTTCTCAGCAAAAGCTCAGAGGATCTCAATTTCAGCAAAGTTACTTAGAAAGTGAGTGGGGTTGAATCTTATGTAACTGTTTGATTCAGTTTGACATTTGTGGGAGAGAGGTACTTACTAAAAGGTAAATGTGCAAGTGACAGATTATCCAGAGGAGGGATTTACAAAAAATAGAACATGGAAATCCATTGAAAGTAAATGAGTGACGTCATGGGAACTGTTAACCTTTGGAGACGATTCAAAATTTGTCCAGAGGGAAAAAAAATCTTGTACAATCCAACTATCTCTCTGGGATTTTTAACTCAACTTCTCAGTTTTAGTTGTTTCAGCACCCTGCAAATATTGTTTACTTGCCAAAGTCTTGGATTAAAATAAGATGAAAGTTCTAAATCTCATTTCCTATAATTATAACGTGTATTGTCATTTACATTAAAATGTAACTGAACAAAAAATAGAATTGGAGGGGGGAACCTATTAAGTTCAAATTTTTACTTGGTTAGTAAATTTGAACTTGGTAAATTCAAATTTTAGGTACAAAGAAAGGCACATTTGGAATTACCTGCAAGCAAGGCTTTGCCAAGGTGAGAGAGGGCCGGCTGTGGTTTGGAGCACAAAGATGGCATTTGAAACGGCAGATGAATTGTTTATACACAACTGGATGCTATTACATAGTGCTTGGAAACAGTCTGTCCTCTTAAGTAGGTCAAGCACCCTTCCGCCATACTTGTTTACAGCAGCGCGACTTAATGAACCTAAGTTGCTTTTCTTATACATTAGCAAAGGCAGTACAGGTAAAAAAAAATCTCACAAATATCAAACCCATGGAATGCAAATGGATGGTGTTGCTTTGTAACTTGTGTATTAAAAGATCACAAAAATTTGCTGTTCTTAATCAGTTGATTATCTGCATGTATCCACTCGTTGAAGAGAATTTTATTGAATGTTTTGGAAGGCTTTGCTGAAAAATAACCTTCAGATGATGTCAGATGGACGTGGATTCTGGAGTCCCCTAAGTCAATATTTAGCTTTTATTCTCTGTATTTTAAAGGATGTGAACTCCCAGCTGTGAGATAGAGTGGTGGAGGTGTTGTAAATATACTCTTGGTACACCATGTTCTCTTTTTTGACATCCCTGTCCCGCCTATATGCCTGAACTCATGAAAGAAGCCCCAAATAGAAGAAATAAAACAACATTTTAGTTAGTTCCCTTAAAAATGTTCTTTTATTTGCATTTCAGCTTTTTAGTGGCCTCAAAATTATCCTAGTTAGTTTTGAACCACAATTAGAGCCTTCATTTATTAACAAAAAGAAATTTATTGACTTAAAGAACTAAAATTTTGTTTTTAGGTCAAGGAATAAGATAAAAATTAATCTACTAGATTTTCCTCCCCTCTTTTTAATCCTCCTTCTCTTTTCCCTCTCCTCCTCTAGTCTGCCTTCCCTTCTCCCTTCTCCTTCCCTTCTTTGTCTTTTTCTTTTCCTCCATCTTCCTTCTCTTTCCTTCCTTTTTTGTGGCTTCATTGCTAAATAAAGTTGTTTCATAAATGAAACACAACTCATACACAAATGATTGAAATGAAGAGATGAAGGATTACCCTCTTTAAAAATTTTCACTGAAGGAACTCTCTAAAAGATCTCAAGGTTTAAACATGAGTCCCTAAAATAACTATTCGGCAATTCTGCAAAAATAAATAAATCTTCTTAGCAGTCAGCTATAATTTCCCTTCTGATTATCCCTCCTCTTTGTTTTCATGCTCCTTTACTTTCATCCTTTCTGTCCTCATCCCACCTCCTTTGCGGAAGAGCTAAGGATCCTCATAAGGCATCTGATCTCCCCTTTCCTGACAGCTGAGTGGACACCAGGTCTCAGGCATATAAGATCAGGAGATTGGCAGATCAAGGCCTGGCATGACATGGATCCAGAGGATATCCCCAAATAATTCGTGATAATATGGCTAGTTTTCCAATGGGAAAATTATACTTCTAAAAAGCGTCTGTCTATTGTAGCCCAGGCCGACCTTGAACTTGTGACCCCTATGCCCGGCTAGATAAATAATATTCTTAAAATTGTACCCACATTTCTAGTGAACAATTCAAGGTTGCTCACATTACTCTTAGTTTCATTTCAAAGGAATGGATATTTTGCTTCTGAGAAGGTTTGCATCTTTCTCTTGATTATATTTGACTCTTAGTATTAATGGTATCCCCTGTACAATGATCCTTCTGACCAGTGTAGACAAATTAAACCCTTTGGTTACCTGTAGCTGTAAGTGGAACAGGACTGATGACTTGATAGAGTGATTTTAAATCCTGATTTCAAACACAGTGAATACAAACCTATTGAAACCTTTATCCAGGGCTTGTAACTCTTGATGAATCTTATTATTTTCCTGCTAATCTTTATCATCCTCTTTTCTACCCAGGGATGTATTACTAGAGTAATAGGATAAGTTTTTAATTCTCACATCTAACTCTAGCTCTTAACTTCTGATTATTTCTTGGCATAAATTTGGTAACACAATGTGCTTTACTGAAGGTAAGGAAAACATTGGGAGAAAAGTAACAGAGAAAGTGAACTTTATTGAAGCACATTATCTGCATATATGGAAATATCAAAATGAAATACCTTTGTACGATTAATATAAACTAATAAAAAAGAGTAAAGGAGAAGAGTTTTGCCTGTGGCCATGCTTATAATACTTCTTTCCCAGAGGATCGTTAATGATTTATTTATGAACTCAGATACTGGATAATCAATCATCACTAAAAGGTCAAGCAGTTCAATCTTTCAAGGATGGGGGGACTGAAAATAGAAAAAAAAAACAGTGATTTTTGGAGATAAATCCTTTATTCTTTCCCATGAATACTTCCTGCTTTTCTTGTCACACTTGTGGAGGACATTTTATAATAAATATTTTATTGAAAAACAAAACAGAATTCCCATACAACTAGCCTTGTTTCCCCATGGTTAACATCACACCTAATGAACCAACACTATACATTCTTAGTGACTTATGTCCATTTCTTGTTTGAATTTTCTTTTTCCTTTCTTTCTTTTTTTTTTTGGTCGGTCTTGGGGCCTGAACTCTGGGCTTGGGTGCTGTCTCTAACCTCTTCAGCTCAAGGCTAGCACTCTACCACTTGAGCCACAGTACCACTTCGGCTTTTTCTGCTTATGTGGTGCTGGGGAATCGAACCCAGGGCCTCATGCATGTGAGGCACTCTACCACTGAGCCACCTTCTCAGCCCTCTTGTTTGAATTTTCTTCGTGTCTTCTTTGTCTTGTTTTAGAATGCCATCCCTTTAGGTCAGATCTTTCCACTGAAAAGTCACTCTTTATATTTCAATATAGTATTCTTTAGGAAGTTGCTATTTAGGGAATAGGGCTGTTTTTATCTCCTTGATGAAAATCTACATAAATTATTTGAAAATATTTTGAGTGGGAAAGTTGTCTATTCAAGAACATTTATCTTCTAATGTGAGTTGTAATGAAAATTTGTTAATCCCTCAATCAACCCTAATGTTCCTCTGTAGTCATTTGCAGGCATTCTAAGAACACTGAAAAAAATTGAGTTTCTCTGGATGGACCCGGAAAAAATTAGGTTCAGTAAAGTAAGTCAGGCTTACAGAGACAAAGAGCATATGTTTTCTCTCGTATGTGGAAGTTAGATTTAAAATATAAACATATTTAAAAACACATTCAGTGCCATATGCAAATATATACAATCAAATTGACAAAAGTATGATGCAGATATAGGCAAGCATCCCTATAGTATAACTCCTTAGAATAATTTACAGACATTTTAACAAAATGAATACCAGGAAGCTAAAGCATGTCTGATATTCTTCCACAGATGAATAGAGAGAGGATTTGTGGGCAGATGCAGTTATGATGGTCAATGTACATGTGTGAAAATAGAACTAGGTCACTGGAGGAGCGTGGTGAAGCTGGGATAAAGAGTGGGAGAGGAAAATGGTGAGGATATATTGCATTCAGAAATTAGCAAATTGAACTCAAACCACTTTGCACTACTAAAAAGTCACATGTTCCCAGTTGAGGTTCAACAAAGGGGAGGTTCTTTTTGTTTCATGTCTCCTGCTGTAAGTACTATCCACTATGTAGTCTAGCTCGCTTGACTTTACTTCCGTATTTTCCTGTGAGAATTTCGCCATCTAAAATGCCCCCCAATAAAGTGTTGATGTGCCTGCGAAGTGCAATGAGTCTATGATGTGATTTATGGAGAAAATGTGTTAGGTAAGTTTTATTCAAGCATGAGTTATAGTGCTATTGGCTGATTTCAATGTTAACGAGTCAGCAATACAAATGAAATTAAATATTTTGAGAAAAAATACACATAAAAGCAAGGCTATGCACTGACATAGCTTCTAGGGACTATCACTTAGTATTTGCTAATTCAATGTTTGCAATAATCTTATGAATGTAATTACTAGATGGAAGAACTGGTATACACATAGAATAGAAAAAAATGAGAAAGAATGTCACATTATGAGAAAAATAGTTCTATCTGCCAAATTTTGTTTTAGATATGTGTGTATCTAGTCATTATTCCTTATTGGGCCTGATGATAGAAAGGATTCATGTTAATAGGTAATTTTCACTTTTTTGCAGATAAAGATTATATACACCAATGAAACCAATCTAGAGTCAAATTATTTTATTTAACAAAACAAAAATATGTTGCAAAGTTTTAAATACTTTTCTAAAAATACTGTTCTATTATTGTCTTTATCATTATTAGTTATATAAAGGAGTTGACATTTAACCAAGCAGTTTATGAATACAATATACCTTGATCAATGCCAGCCCTTTCAACATTCCCATCTATCCCTCCCCTACCCATACCTTTCCTCATGCTTCCTAATATGTAGGATATACATTGGATTCTTGTCTGCATTTCTCCCCTCTTCTCCTCTTTATTTCTCTGCCCTTTTCCCTTGATTCTACTCCAACCCTTTGTACCTGTTTCCTGGTGTTTTATTTTGCTGAACTTCGATTTTGGTACCCTGTGTCTTGTATATAAGTTTATCCGATTTGAGGAAGGGAAGGGGAATCACAAAATGGTGAGACAAAGGACAAAGGGTGAACCAATGCAACAGTGATACTCACAAGACACTATGTTGGAAATGAACTTTACAACTTGGCGGGGGCCGGGGGAGGGGGAATCAGGAGGGAGAGAAAATGGGAGAAAATGAGAGAGGGGGATCACACTGTTTGACAAGAAATGTACTCATTACTTTATGTATATGACTATAACCCCTTTGTACATCACCTTTACAATTAAATTAAATTAAAAAATTAAAAAAGGAAATCACACTATTTGTGATCTTCCTTTAATAAACTGTATGTCAGTTAGTAGATTTGTATCACTTTTTAATTAAGTAGTTGTGCAGAGGTTTCAATTCACATATCAGTTTATGTGTATAATAATAATGTTGCATTCTTAAGAGATCCAGCGAATGGTTACATCCCCTCAGCAAACAGACCCTCAGTTCAGCCAAGTTTCCTTACAAGGCTAATACATCCTAAAACTAATTTTCTAAGGTGCCAGGGTCACTTCAGGGTTTCACCCCAGGTCTGTTCTGCTCTAAGTCAACTTGACATAATTCTCCTGGGACAGGGAGCTAAGGAGATTCTTTCCACATGATTTCTTGTGCATAAAAACAACCCTGAGGAAACTATAACTAGGGAAAAGAGAATGGGAAGATTTGTCTGAGCTCCTTGGAGAACAGTCTAAATGTTGATGATCCACAATGTGTTGTTGAGCTTGTTAGTGAGTGTTTGGAACATATAAGTGTTAATCAGTTTGACACTTGGAGTCAATAAAACTTAAATTATGCAAATTATTTTGGCTCTCTTCATTGAATTTAATGTTTCCTTATAACCTCTTCTTTAATATCTATTAAAAGGGATTTTCCTGTAAAGTATTGCAACAGAAAGTCTGATGTCTTTAGCTTGCCCTAATAAAGACTGAGACATAACCTCTAATGCTGGTACTGTGGGTGTAATGGAAACAAACAGGACTTGAAATTTGTATTTGATCAGCCACATTCTCTTGCATCATCTAGACTTGCTTTATTCATGATGTGTTTCAGCCCATCAGAAACCAATGCCAACATATTAACTAACACAAGCCTTTGAAGGCTTGTTTCATTGCGTTATAGTATATCATCTTTGGCTTCTTCTTTAAAGTTCACTTTTTATGTTTTTTTTTCCCTCAGGTAGGAAATTCTTGCCCTGAAGGAATGTTATTAACCCTGTCATTGAATAGGTGGTAAGGGATGCAATAGACTTTCTCTAAATTATATTACCAGTTTTATTGCTGGAATTTCTGAACCTCCCCCATGTTGATTGGCTCTTGATGGGATTTGGCTTGTCTGTGGTCTTTGCTAGGATGGAACAGTCCCTTTTTGTGATTAACATTAGACTGTGGTCCACAGAGTTCTTGCAATGCAGTAAAAAAATGCACAGAGCTATTCCTAAAACCAGTTTCTTCACTGGAAGTTGCCAAGTGATTTTTTTCTCTGACTTACATTTGGGTCCTTCAAAATTTCTGAGAGTTCCAACTATCTCTGTCTGTGACCCCTGTTAAAGTTTATATATAGTCAGCAAATGTCTTTATTATAAAGAATTGTGGCAAAAAGAAAGTATTATTTTGAAATTCACATTCTTAACTCTTCCTGCCTGCTTGCTTTGCTTACAAGATGGCTTAAATGTGTTGCTGTGTCACTGTTACATTGACTCAGCTGACTGTGACCTTAGATTTACCTTACCTCACTCAAGTCAAAGGAAATAGTTTAGTAGGAACAAGAGCAAACAAATAGGCCCACAGGCCTTCTGTGTTTACTGTAATCACCTGCTCAAATGGAGGCGCTGTTAATGCAACTAGTAATTCTTTTTCCATTAATAAAGATATTAAAGTATGGTATATATAGGGAAGGGTTCCTTTGAACACCCAATTGATATCTTAAACAAATGAATACCAGGAAGTTGGAATATGTGTCATGGGGAGGGGAGGTCAAAGAGAGTGGGGCAGACAAATGGAGAGAAGAAGAGTTGTCAAATGCACTCACAATATTCAATGTACATATCTAAAGATGGAACCAGGTAAATTGAGGAAGTTGGAAGACATTAAGGAGGATGGGGTGATCACAATGCATTTTACTCACTAACTGTCATGTTTACTTGTTTCAAACTCCTTTTGACAAGCACTGAAGGGTAATGAATAAAAGGCATAAATGTTTTTGATGATATCTAATAGTAAAAGTAATTCTGGCCAGAAACAATGAATCACATTTAAGGACAATAAACTAAGTAGCTAGAGTAAAGGGGAGGAAGGAAGAAAGATTATTTAATTTCACTGGATATATTTTTGTATAAGATATATATATATATATATACATATCTGTTAAAACAGAAATATAAGGAGAATAAATGTAAACAAAGGAAAAGAAAATAAAGAAATAAGTAGCTTTGCCCAATTACTGTGTTTAAAAGAGAATCATTGGCCTAGTGGTGTTTAGGAGAACTGCTTTGGTTGTTAATGTGGTGTGTGTGTGTGTGTGTGTGTGTGTGTGCGCGCGAGCGCATGCATGCATGCACACGCATGTACATGCACATGCACAGCTTTTCTGAACTGAAGGTAAACTTTGGATGATCTTTTCAGCAGACAGAAGTTAAGGAAGGAACTCTGATTTTGCTCATATACAACATCCAGGCAGATATCATTTTGGATCTAAGATATCATTTGGTTATTTCTTAAAGCATAAGTCAGAGGAGATGCTAAAGACCCTGATTTATAATTAAATATAAATCTTCTTTCCCCTTTACATATTTGGGAAAACCGATGTTGATGAACCCCATTAAGAAGCATTTAGAATTACACAGGACTGCAGTTGGTGGATATAGTCATATGCCCCCTATAGTCATATCCAGCATAAGTCATAGTACTCGTGATTTAATTTGTGAATTAGAAAATACTTGTGCGTAAAACTTGATATTCATGGCAGGAAAGTTTGAAGACCTTTCATAATCAAGTGTTTTAATTTTTAATCTTCAAAATGTCCTAATGAAAGTAACTAGGGAGAATGAAGGCCATGGCATGGATACCTCAGAGGGAAAGCACATGTTGGAAGCAATGACAATCATCCTAGCAGCCTTGCGTTCAGTATGAGAATGACTAGTGTTCTCCCTTTGTTTTTGTGTAGTTGCTTGCTGGAAAGTATGTAAAGAAATAGCAAGGCCTTTCCAGGAGTACAGGCAGAGAAGGCTGAAGCTCTATGATACGCAAGGAGCTAGATATCAGGGGAACCCTGGGACTTGAGTTGAGTAAAACCCAACTGTCCTTGAGAGGCTATGTCAGTGAACATGAAAAAGAAGGAAATTGTGTAGTACTAACATTGTTACATTGATGCTGATTCTTGAGAATAAGGAATTACAGAAGCCCATGGTGTTGATGGCTGTGAGGTAGTTTCATTATTGAAGTTGTACTAGGCTGTCTTGTGGATGGAGATGAGATTTGGGTCAGAAGTAACTTGAGTGGTCCCTTTTGATATTTTGACAATTGTGGGGCTTGAACTCAGAGTCTGGGCACTGTCTGTGAGCTCGTTTGCTCAAGGCTAACACTGTACTACCTTGAGCCACAGGTTCACTTCCAGTTTTTGAGTAGTTGGGATAAGAGTCTCATAGGGACTTTTCTGTTCTGGCTGGCTCCTAATCAGGATCCTCAGATCTCAGACTCCTGAGTAGCTAGGGTTACAGGTATGAATCATCAGCACTTGGCTTCTTCTTCTTTTTCTTTCTTTCTTTTTTTTAAAGCCAAATTCCACACTGGCCCCTGAAGCCATCATCCTGACTGTACTTGTGTCTTTGTAATACATCAGCCTGTAGCTGCCAGAATGGACTTCAGAAGACGTATTTCCAATCTTGTCAGTATTGCTCCAGGTTCTTTTGTGACTCTCCATTGTCTTTGTTATAGACCAAAATGTCTTAATGAAATTTACAAAGCCCTCCACAAAGCAACTTCTGTCAACATCCCAGTCCCATTTCCCTGTCCTGCTCTAGACTGTAAGTCCCAGACTTTCTGAACTGCTTGTACTCCTTGAATGTACTGTTGTCTCTCATGTCACTGAAATCTGGTAAGCTGCTATTCCAAGATGCTTCTCCCTCCTTTTAAAAACCCATTTCCTGTTTGAAATATTAGTTTGAGGATTATTTCATCTATTATTTATCCACCAAGGATTATTATCACTGTGGATAATGATGAGTAATGCATGCTATTAGTCGATGGGTGATAGATAAACAGAAAAATGAGCCACTTACACAGACCCATGTACAGGTTATAGTAGGGCTTAGGAGAAGAAATATTCCTTGATTCTTTCTTTGATAAAATTTCCCCAGCCAGTACTTACATACATTTTCTTTTCCAGTAGAAACTATGTCAATGTTTTCTAAATCTCTAGCTCCTGGTACTTTATTGGCCACTGGTAGTATGACCAATGCTTGTTTTCTAAGTGAATAGATGTAAGAGTGGTTACATGAAGGAACCCAGTGTAATCCAGCCAATGATACAAAGCTTGGAATAGCAGGGCAAGCCTACCCATATTTCAGATCATCAAAGAGAATCAGAGTCTTACAGAGGAAACCTTTCTACAGAGAAGAGAATAGGACAGGTGCCAGGAAGATGTAGAAACAGGAAGTCCAAGGGCCAAGATAAAAAGGAGGGAGAGGTGTTGATTGAGTCACTGAAGCCAGGAGAGCCAGTCCCAGCTAGCCCAGCTGAACTTCATTTAGAGGAGAGCTACATGTCCCTAATAAGATGTCCTGTATCCCTCCTTTCCACCCGCTCTACTTATTTATTCATTCACTTTAAGGAGCTCAATTAGACTTTGTTTCATGTACCCTTAAGAAATACAACTTAAATTGTTATTAATGTACTGAGAATTTTAGAGCAACGCTGGGTAAACTGACTATATTTCAACCAGCTGTCACATGCTAACACTTTATATGTATTTTTGAATAGAATAAAAAATTATGAAGCAAGGTGCCAGTGGCTCATGCCTATAGTCCTAGCTACTTGGGAGGCTGAGATCTGAGGATCTCTGTCCAAAGCCACACTAGAAAAAAGGCCCTGTTAGAATCTTACCTCCAATTCACCACCAGAAAACTTGAAGTGGCGCTATGATTCAAAGTGGTAGAGTGCTAGCCTTGAGAAAAAGAGCTCAGAAAGGGCTCAGTTCAAGCCCCATAGCCAAAAGAAAACAATTTATCAGGCATTTGCTGGTGTTATCTGGAAATGAAAATGACCTAAATGACTCCAGCCAAGAGAAGATGTGAAATGCATCAATTTTGATCAATTATGATCAATTTGTTTCCTTTGACTAATCATCATTGTTGGTTGATTTTTTCTTCTGTTTAAATGAGTGTGTGTTTGGTTTAAATAATTGAAAAGAGTGCTTCTCAGAGGAGATGTAAGTCCACAAGAGTAGGAGCACCCAAATTTCTGTAATTATTTAACCTTCCTGGCAACTGTCAGTCTGATTTAAGATGAGTCAGAAAAATTTTGAATGCAAGCTATGGAAACAAAGTATCTTGTTATAATCACAGGGTCAGGTATAGAACAACCTTAGTAAAATTAAGAAATTTCTAGTATGCTTCAAGTGAAAGAATAAGCTTTAACTGCTTAGCTTAGAATTCAGGTGGAGAATAAACATAAAATCATGAGTATGTCAAGGTTCTGTAATTGTTCAAAGCTAAAGAAGCTGGAGGTGTTCCAAACATGTCTAAATTTTTATGTATGTTTATTAGAAAAAAGTATCTCCCTTTCTGAGTTTTAGGGAAATAGACCTATATGTCATGGTTATCACTAACACTTCATGTCTTAGTTCTAGTCCATCTATTTCCTTCTCAATTACTTTCTTTTGTTCTTACATTAGTATTGATGTGTCCCCTATTTGCCATACCCAATTCATGTTAAGAAAGATAAATAAATAGATAAAGATAAATAAATAGATAAATAAATAAATAAAGATGATAAATAAATAGAAGATATTTCCTTTCTCTTGTGACTACACTGATGAACTTCTCATGTTCCTTTGGATCAGAAATAAACTCATCACACAAAGGGAAAGAAAAGTTTTCATGTGTTGGGAAAGGGCACTAGGTTATTTCCAAGCGGTACTAGTCTTTTGTTGTTCCTTTTGTAAGAGTTCCTAAAACACTGCACAATCTAAAATCCCAGGTAGTAAAAGCACTGTGACTCATTTTATTATATGCAGGATAAATTATTATAAACACTCATTAATAACATGTGCTTTCAGGCTTATTAACAAATACTTAAAAATTAGTTGAGGAATTTCTATTTAAAAAGAATACAAACGAGGGCTGGGAAGGTGGCTCAGTGGTAGAGCGCTTGCCTTGCATGCCTGAGGCCCTGGGTTCAATTCCTCAGCACCACATAAGCAAAAAGAAAAAAGCCAGAAGTGGCGCTGTGGCTCAAGTGGTAGAGCATTAGCCTTGAGCTGAAGAGCTGAGGGACAGCGCCCAGGCCCAGAGTTTAGGCCCCACGACCAGACCCCCCTCCAAAAAAAAAGAATACAAACCAAAGAACTAGAAAGACTTTTAGAGGTGGGACTTAAGATTGGCTTCCAAACTGATGTCCTTCCAATGAATTCTAAGTTCTAAGACTGTGAAATACACTTTTGAAGCCCTGATGTGCTGCAGGAGAACATGAAATGTGTAAGAAGAGAACTGGCAGAGATGTGGGAGCTGTGGGAAGACCATGTGCCACCAACTAGTGCTTCCTCCTCCTCAGCCAGAAAGCTTCTTGGGGGCCTCCACTTTCACTGGGAATGGATGACCTATGTGAAGCTCCTTATTCTGAAACATCCATTGCTTTTTGGCTGCTCAGAAATCCTCTCTCTCTCTTTTTCTTTTTTACAAATTATTACTATGCTTTAGAAGAGGATGTACGCTGCCATCTATCTCTTCATCTATCATCTATCTTCTATCTAATGTGAGCCCTTCATCAAGAATTATGCCACCGTCGATGGAGAGACCCCAAATATTCACATCGAGCCTTCTGCAATTGAAGACATGCTGTCCGTGATGATTTTTACATGATTGCTCAAACGAAGGAGAGAAAGAATGCCTATCATGCCCTAGTGCTTTAAAAAAGTGTTTGCCATTACTTGGTAGAAAGGACCCATTAGACGTGTGAAAATATGTGACTATTTAATTTCACAAAATTATTGTTTTAGTTGATACAATGATTTTGGGATTAAAAAAAGCACAGTGTGTTTTTAAAAATATCATGAAGTATAATAATGCTTAAAAATACATTATGAAATACATTATGAAATATTTACAGATTTTAAAAGTCTGAGATTTGGCTGGGAAGGTGGCTCAGTGGTAGAGTGCTTGCCTCGCATGCATGAGGCCCTGGGTTCAATTCCTCAGCACCACATAAACAGAAAAAACTGGAAGTAAGTGCTATGGCTCAAGTGGTAGAGTCTTGAGCTGTAGAGCTGAGGGATAGCACCCAGGCCCAGGGTTCAAGTCCCATGACCAAGAAAAAAGAAAAGTCTGAGATTTGCTTACCAAAAGAAGTAGAGGGAGGGCTATGTATCAACTATCATTGCTGAAGCTGAGTCCTGGGTATATGAAGTTTGTTACCAAATCTGTACATTTTTATATTTATTCAAGCTCCTTTCACTATCAAAGGTTAAGAAGAAAAAGGTTTTCATATGCTCTATAGATGATTTATGATTTCCTCCTTCTTGTTGTCAAGACCAATCTTAGATTTAGTAATGGTAGAAGAACAAGGCCAAACATAAAGTTAGTTATTGGAGGGAGTGATAATTTGTAGATATCTGAAAGGTTTGTTGATATGTGTGCTTGTGTTAATGTGTAAATTGCATTTATTCATATATGTATATAGGCCCTATATTAAGTGAAAAATGTGAAATACAAACATTATAAAGTAGACAATTTTTGATTAAGATATGAATGATCCATTCTTATTTTTATTAGTCATGTGCAATTATATATAATATCATTTAAGATTTGAAAATAACTTCAGCATTCAATGTATCAGTCCCACCGGAAAACTTGCAGGTAAACATATCTCTTTTGTTTAATCACTGAAAAAAGTTTGAGAGAGAATCACTAGTGAAGGCAGAAATTCAGAATCTGGCGTGGTATTTTTAGTTCTAGTATATTAATCATCATATTATTCTAACATTCCCATGAGTTCTACTCACAATTTTTTTAAAGTTCTTACTATAACAAAATCAAATACTTTAAAACTTAGGCATCACGGAACAAGTTCAGATAATGAAGTGCCAACTGGATTTTGGCTCCACTCCTTACATATTTGTCATCAAGAGTCAAAAGTAATAGGAAAGAAATTAGGTAGATGAAAGCAGTTTGGTTTCACAGAAACGGAATTGACACCGTACAGTCAGTGCCATGGAATCTGGATTTTACCACAAGAACTATCAGTACCAACCTCTCTGATCAGTTTCAGCACACACATTGGGTTCAATTAACATCCAGAAACCCTTTACTACATGCAACTAAATAGATCTGCCTATGTCTACAGTGTTTAGTCATAGCTCATGTTTATTCTTTCTACGTTCTGAAACTATTATACATGATCTGTCATTGGGTTACTTTCAATTAATGTTTCCTGGCTGAGTTTTGCCAGGAAGCCTAACCAACCATTTGACCAAGTAATACAGGGTTGGAAGATATTTCACTGTATTTTTTTAGCAATATTTATAATGTCAAAATTTTGACCAGGTTTTTTGGGTTGTCTCTCTGACAAAACTGATTTTTAGTAAAAGGCGATTCCAATTGAAAGCAATTTTTTGTTATTTTGCTATTTATTTCCTTAATAGAAATTGGGACTTCTCTCTCAGTCAACATTCCATGAAGTTCATTTTTTTTAAACTGTAAAGATGATATACAGAGCAGTTACAGTTACATAAGTCAGGTGATGAGTACATTTCTTTTGGAACAACGTCACCCCCTCCCTCATTTTTCCCCAGTTTTTCCTTCCCAGCAACCTCCCCCTCTCACCCCAAGTTGTTCAGTTCACTTCCAACACAGTGCCTAGTTAGTATCACTACTGAATTGGTTCACCCTTTGATCTACTGTTTCTGTGCTCTCTTACCCCTCCCCAAATTAGATAAACTTATATATCAGACAAAGGGTACAGACAGAGTTAAAAAGCAGCAGCAAAAGAAAATAAATCAAAGGGAAAAAAGAACCAAAAATATGAAGTAAACTAAAATAAAAAAACTCTTGTTTCTATTTCTTAGAGTTCATTTTGATAAGCATCATTTTATATGATCATATGCACATAACTACTGACTTGAAAAAGTTATAGTAAAGGAAGTAAGCCAGACCGAAGGAAACATAGGTTCTAGTAATTAGAACATGTCTATAAATCTACAAGTAAACCCAATGGATACTATAAGACAAAAAATTAACTTGGACAAGAGTAATTAAACAGGCTTCTTAACATTCATCCAGAGAGACTGAAGGAGGTTATTCTTAGAAGTTCACTTGTTTCTTGTGAAGGAGAATGCTAATCTTTTTTTCGTACAGTATGTACTGTGTGAAGTTATTTCTTTCTTCTTTCATTATGTTTTTCTTTGGTTTATGCCCTGTTGTCACCATTTTTGATTTTGGTACCCAGTGTCTTGTATATACGTATATCTGATTTCGGGAAGGTCAAGGGAACAACAATATTTTGAGATAAAGGACAAAGGGTGAACCAATGCAACAGTGATACAGGCACTATGTTGGAAATGAACTTAACAACTTGTGGGGGGAGGGAAGTTGAAGGAGGGAAAGTGACAGGAAACAAGGGAGGGGGTAACAATGTTTGGCAAGAAATGTCTCCATTACCTTATGCAACTGTAACCCTTCTGTATATTACCCTTCCCACAAAAACAATAACATTAAAAATAATAAAAATGTATAAACACTGAAAAAAATTCACTTGATTAACTACCAAGCAACACAGATTTGGAATTTCAGATTTGGAATTAAGCAGGTATCTGTATTAGTAGACTATGAGAAATTTCACAGTTCTCTTAGGAAGGAGTCATTGCTTTGTCTAGAACAGAAGCAAAATGTGCATACTATACTTCAGATTGCCAAAGTCTGGAATAAAGAGCCCAAAGTTCATTAGAGAATCAGCATCATGTTGTTGTTCCACTTCTGCCCACTCCACTCCTTCACCATGAAACTGATAAAAAAAAATTGCAGGGGCTGGGAAGGTGGCTCAGTGGTAGAGTGCTTGCCTAGTATGCATGATGCCCTGGGTTCGATTCCTCAGCATCACTTAAGCAGAAAAAGCTGGAAGTGGTGCTGTGGCTCAAGTGGTAGAGTGCTAGCCTTGAGCTGAAGAACTGAGGGACAGTACCCAGGCCCAGAGTTCAAGTCCCACGACTGCCAAAAAAAAATTGCGTAAGGATGTAATTTTTTGATGTCATCAGACAAAATTATGGGCAGAAACTAATTAAAATCCAAAGATGTTCTTTTACTGGTAAGGTTTAGGTAATCTTAAGATGTTCTGTATGATGACATCCCTTGCAGCTTTTCTGGGATTCACGTGGTTTGCTGGTGGCAACATTGCCAAAGTCATAGACAAATAGTATTCAGTGCTTTTCTTTAATCCTGATACTTGGTTTTGACATTGAAGACTTCCCTCCAATTTTGATTTTAAAAGTCCAAGGTAAAAGGAAAAGTGAAATAAAGATGACATGTAGGGGTTATATAGTTCTTCTATAGCCAGTGATGAGCTCATTATAATAATGAAAGCATTAGCACTTGTCTTCATAAATGAAACAAAGACAATAATAATCAGAGCTCTAAAAAGCAAACTTTACCTTGCTGAGTAAACTACTCTGCAATCATTAACCCTTAGGAATGCATAGAAAGAGAAAAAATAAAATAAAGATACAAAATATGCTCCAGAGTTTAATTTTTCTCCATTTCCCAGTGGAAAGACCAGACTTTCCCTTGGATGGATCTATGTGAGTATAGTAGTGATGTTGCTATTAGAAGTCAGAGACAACAACAGATTCGGTTGTAGCAATATAAGTTAGATAAAGCATCCATAGGAAAACAAATCCTAGAGCTATTCTCTTCTAAAGTTATACTCTTAGAATTAGTCACGTCCTTTGCCTTTGAAGGGACCCATACATTTTAAAAATGCTTAAATTTCTATTGAATAATTTATTTGGTGGATGGTAAAGATTGTTCAGAATGACCTGGGGTTACAACTCATATAACTCCCAAATGATGAGAATACACTTTTTTTGTTTCCTGGTACCCAAATAAGTTATTTGCTCCAATTCTCATCAGTCACCATGGAAAATAAAAAAAGAGAACTACGCAAAGACCAAGCATTGAAAAAATAATATGAAAGGAGTATTGAAGATGTTAAGATATATTAACACCCTTATTATTAATATTAACCTTGGCTCAATAAATGTTCTGTCAAGAAAGATGGCATGTGTGGAACATTTATGCTCAGTAATTTGGTCTAAAAATTCTAAACAGAGGCCCCCAATTTCACTTGGAAATATTTACTTTTATTCAAAAACAGAATTCTTGAGTGCCACTCTGTTTTCCAAGTTCATTCAGGATAAGAGTGAAATGTAGTAGGATTTCTAATGAATTGCAAGCCAAGAAACACTGAAAATAGTGTTGAGATTTTTGTTTTAATTTCCAGGACAAAGACATCCATTGTTGGTTTAAATCATGCTCGTGCAACATAGTTATCTGAATAAACAAAACTGCCTGCCATAGTAGGGTGGTACCTGTGACTTGTTTTGGATCTGATTTTGCAGTGTTCCACACAGGATGCTCCTGAGTGCCTCACAATTGTCCCCAATAGAAGGACTGACAAACACTTGGAATCTTTCTTCCATAGTTTCCTATTCACTCAAATAGATTTGATCATTTTCCACATTCAGAGGCAGCAAAGGAACATTGGGCAAAGCTCTCACATTAAGTAAATTAAGTGGCATGATAGAACCATTTCTGGTACTGCTGGACATTAAACTCAGGTTCTGTTTATCTGTGATCTATTACCAAGCTATGTCCCTAGTCCAGGCTCTGTGCTTTCTAAGCTGAGCAGGCAGAAGTGTCCCTGGTCAACAGTAATGACAGGGATGCAACTCTGTGGGATCAACTGTAACTATGGCGTCCAATAAGAAGTCAAATCACACTGATGCATGCTCATTTTCTAGGGAGACTTCACTGGTGACATGACAAGGATGCCAAACAAAAAGTTTGATGCAGGGACTGGGGATGTGGCTTAACAGTAGAGTGCTTGCTTAGCATGCTTGAGGCCCTGGGTTCGATTCCTCAGTACCACATAAACAAAAAAATAAATAAAATAAATAAAAGAGAAAAATTTATTTTAAAAAAGTTTACTTCAAGCCAATATATGGGTTTAATGAAAAAAAACCCATTGCTTTCAGCAACTCAGTTCTGATTGAACAGATTATATATTTAAAGCGAATCAGATTGTAGGATATTTGGAATATTGAATCACTGTATAAATACTCAGGTATGTTTTGGTTAAAAACAATGAGCTACACAGCCAAATATTAAGTGGAATATATAGGCTATATCTAGTAAATTACTCAGTGGCAACAGCCAAGTGGGATTTTTCTGGACCCATGTTGATTTTTTTTCCTGCATTTATCCAGTCTGAATTATGGAAGATGAAGGTTAATAGAAATTGTGGAGATTAGGAAGATTAAATGAAGTCATACCAAGGGAATCATAAAATTCCTTGTATTATAGCTAAGATTAAGAGGAAAGCATGATGGACAACATATAACTCATTTTTGGCACTGAGAGTTTAAAGACAGTGAAAACTCAATGTTAACAAGTTTCATGTTCTAAAATTTTAGATCCTACAGAAAAAAATTAATACCAAAGATTTGTCTCTTGACCCAGTATTAGTTGAAATGATTAGCGATCCCTCCCAGGTTTGGCAAATTTCTACTCCGTTCTGCGCAGAAGAAAATTCAGACAAGTCAGTCTTTTCCTTAAATCTGTACTCTGTAAAAAACCATATAACCCACACCCACAGTGAACAAAGCTATTATTTAATGGAATCTTTCCACTGTGAAAAAATTATTTTAATTGGCATAAAATAATACTGAATGTTGCAAGCCAAGTACATGCCCTCTGGCCCTACTGGCGTTTAAGATATCATACTCTTCATATTTTCTAGTGAGAGTCTCAGGCCTGTCTCTGAAGAAGGGCCAAATGTAAATAAATTCACAGTGTTTAGATCAGCATTTGCCAACATATATTATGTCTCATATAAGCTCTTATTATATAACTTCCTTCTTTGGGTTTTACAGAGTTCTTGCTTGTTGACATTCAGGGTGTGCCCAGAAAGTGTATTTTTGAATTATCCTGCTCACCTAGGCAGAGTGCCCTGGACATTAGGAGATCTGGCTTATACTTTGTGGTTTATTTTTTGTGGTTGTATATTTCCTATGTTTTGTTCATGTGTCCTTAGACTTAGGAAAAGCTTGACAGCTCATTTTTATAAATCAATAAATAAGTAAGTAATACATCATGGATCAAAGGCCATAGCAGCAGCACTGTAGGGAAAATTATATTGTCCTAGGCACTTATGTACTTTTAATGATGATATCCTTGGACCCAAGGCTGAACACATTTTTCATTAGAACTATTAGATTCCATATAAGATCAACAATTACAAACACTCTAGTCAAGATGATTAAAATTTAACGGGCTTCTTTTACAGGCTTCAGAGTTGAGGGTTCTGATGTCCTCCTTTTTGGCTTGACTTCTTTCTGCATTTCAGAATTCTCTTGTTTGACTTCCAAAAGCTACTCTGTTAATACCTCTTAAACCCAGAGGCATAATTGAGGAAGAATGATCCTTGGAATTCTTCAATTTTTAATGAGCCTCCTAGGAGCCAGGTATAGTTTAGGAATTCCACCCAGAAGCAAGCAAACCTATCACTATATGAGAGCTCCGGGTTAAATATTATAATCTCTAGTTCAGAGGGGATTTGTACCCCTTGTAAAACCTACCAAGTTTCCTGTGGGAATGGAAGAGGAGGTCTGAAAGGAGTGCTCCTCAGAGCTGTGGTGAGGAATGTATGCTTTCCATCCATGGAGAGTCACCTGCCTTTGCTTATCCCTGTCTCCCATTTCCTACTTTATAGTAAACAGTAATGAGTAGGTAAAAGTAGAATTACGGTCATTGAAATTTGAACTAAAATGATCATAATAACTTACCCTTTGATATTTTGTTCAATGATAATAGTAATAATAATATCAACAACAGAAACAATTCACATCTTTTGAAGCCTTACACTGTGCCAGGCATGGGCGAAGGGCACCAGAAGGCATATCTACTCAGAAGCCCCATGACAACCCTGTAAAGAAGATGCCTCAATCTCTTGTATTCTATGGATAGGATGGAAAGGCTAAAAGCAGTTCATTTCTGTTGCTCCAACCCCATAGTGTTCCTTCCAGGGAGCACCATGTCCTCAAAACACTCGGTGCCCACAAGTCTATAGACCACCTGGTTGGGTGCTATAGACTGAATATTACTATACCCCAAATGTATTATGTTAGAATGGGATAGTATTTGGAGGTGAATACTTTGGGAGGGGACTAGGATATGAGAGTGGAGCCCTCATGCATGGAATTAGTGTTCTTATCGACTCCAGAGAGTCTTCTTGTCCCTTCCATCCTGTGGGAAAAGAGAGAGAGCTGCTGCAAATGACCAGGAGCTCATCAGGCCCTCACTTGACTCTGGATCTGATGGCACTATGATTTTAGACTCTTGGGCTCCAGAACTGTGAGAAAGAAGTTTCTGTTGTTTACAGGCCATCTTCTCTATGTTTTTTTTTTTTTGGTTACAACAACCCAAATAAACACACCCTTTAAAAGTTGTCTATATTCTTCAGACAATAAACTGTGTGTCTTGAGTTAATAGTTGATAACAAGTTAATTTGTAATTATTCCAAGGAAATTCATTTATATATTTAACAAAGTCTGTCTGAACATTGTGTTTTTCTCAAGAGAGAGAGAGACTATACTATGGAGAAGTTCAAACTGTTGGCAGATCTTTTGGAGGAGGGGCATTGATTTAGTCCAGGCTGACTTTTGAGTGCCCTTCACATCACACTAAAAAAACAGATGCCTTTTTGGCTTATGCTCTGGGAAGATGTGACAGGGAAGAGAGTGTTACATGTTCTTTCATTATTTATAAGTAATTCTAGTCAGGCTCATTCATATGTATGTACTCATTTCCCCTTTTGGCTATGAGAGCACCTAGGGAAGTTTTGGCCTGTGTCCCTTGAGGTTTCTTGGGAAAGAGGGCAGTCTGAAGGAAAGCAGACAGCTTTCTCTCTTTTGATTGACACTTGTGCTGATGCAGCAAGCAAAAAGGCTTCTCTGTGGATGTAGACGTTCTGAAACAATGTCAGAAGTCTTTCTTTAGTGCTATTATTTGTTGTGGTATATGTATGTGAATAGAGAAAAAGAGGAATAAAGGGAAGGAGACAGAAAGAGAAAAGGGGGAGAAAGAGAAGATAAAAAAGCAATTTATTTAATCTAGAACTGTAGCTACATCTCTGCCTTTCTATGAGACGTACTCGAAATAAAATCTTTCAACATTGAACTAAATGATTTCAACTTCAACAGTAAATTAATGCAGCAGTCATGTTGAAATGGAAAAAAAGCACTAATAGTAGAAAGAATAGGTGATCTCTGAGTCCAAAAGCATGAGTTTTTTTTGGTTCTTTTTGCTGTAAGACTGTGAGAAGTTAAATAAGTTAACTAGCCTATCTGGTGATGAACTAAGAGGTCCTTTCTGTTCGGACATCCCGTGATTCTGTGATTTGTGAATCAGGTCTTTGTCCTTGTGATGCTCCACACATATCTTAGTTTGGGTTGCCCCAGACAAAAATTCCTTGGTAAATGATTTTTAACGGAAGGGCCACAGAGAAGACTGGCAAATGAGTGGGAAGCAGGACAAAAGAGTGACGAGCCAAGCAAAGAACTATCTCAGCAAAGCCAAGCCTGTAGAAATGTTTCCCGGCTTTGTGCACAAAGGAGCTTGAAAATGTGAGCGTGCCTTTGAGTTTTCATGCCGCCAGGCAATGGACTACAATTACAATCATTCAAGGGCACGGTGCCTATCTTGCTCCTCTCCCCATTCCCATAACTCCTGGTTTCTCTCAGGCATTCCCACAAAGTGGCAGTTCTCTTTAGAAGAGACAGTGAAGTTTACCCAAGAGGGAATGTGCAGGGAAACGTTAGAAAGAGAGTTGAGGTCCGAGTAGATCTCTATTCCACCATAGCCAAGGCCCTATCAGCGTTGGATATCCATGAAAAGAAAGATGATAAACAGCCACTTGAAGCTAACTACTACTGTCAGAGCAAACCAATTCTTTTTTTAAAATAAGTTTTTTATTGTGAAAATACTGTACAGAGGGGTTACAATCACATGAGCAAGGTGATGAGTACATTTCTTATCAAACATTGTTGCCTCCTCCTTTGTTCTTCCCCTACCATCCCTTCCCTCCCATCTCCACAGCTACACTCTCCCCACCCCAGCCTAAATTGTAAAGTTCATTTTTCAACATAGTGTCTGTGCATCTCATTGTTACAATGGGTCATCCTGTATCCCTATTTAAACATTTTGTTTTTTTCCCTTCCCCTCCCCCAATTAAAGAAGTGTATATACAAGATGCAGGGCACCAACATCAAATACAGTGAAAACAGGGGTTATACCATGGAGGAGGAGCATACAAAGAAACAAAAAAAATCACATGGTACATTATAAATACCTTAGAAACAATAGCAAGAAAGAAAAAACCACTTGTGTCCCTATCTTGGGGTTCATTTTGCTTAACATCATCTTATCTGGTCATATGTACATAGCTTTTGACCTTTTTTTTCTTCTTGTCTCAGACATACACTAGTTATTGCAAATAAGGGAAACCATGGGACCTATGTTTCTTTGGGCCTGGCTTACTTCACTTAATATAATTTTTTCCAAGTTTTTCCATTTCCTAACAAATGGGGCAATGTCATTCTTTCTGATGGAGGCATAAAATTCCATTGTGTATATATACATTTTCTTGATCCATTCATCTACTGAGGGGCATCTGGGTTGGCACCATATCTTAGCTATAGTGAATAATGCTACAATAAACATAATTTTGCTGGTAGTTTTAGTATGGTCTTGTTTACCTCCAGTCTGACAGTCTCATTAGACCTGGGAAAGGTGGCCTTGATACCTGCTATTTCCTTTTAGATCAGTATAACATTTTTTATATTACCTATAAGGCAGAGACACAACATCAGTTTAACAGTCCTCTGCTCTTTCTGAAAGGTATTTTGAATATGGTATAGATAGTCTGAAAGATAATCTTATGAAAGCAAATTAATGAAAAATAGTAACTTGGGAAATAGACATTCACATATATTTTTGTAGTTGTTGTTGTTGGTCGTGGGGCTCGAAGTCTGGGCCTGGGAGCTGTCCCTGAGCTCTTCAGCTCAAGGCTAGCACTCTACCACTTGAGCCACAGTGCCACTTCTGGTTTTCTAGTGTTTTTATTGGCTATAAGTGTCTCACAGACTTTCCTGTCTAGGGTTGGCTTTGAACTGCGATCCTCAGATCTCAGCCTCCTGAGTAGCTGGGATTACAGGCATGAGCCACAGATGCCCAGCTCAAATATTCTTAAATGCAAATATATTTATGTTGAATTTTCAAGCAATGGTCTTATTCCCCTCCTCAGACATATATTTTTAACAAGCCATTTTTATTTTCTTTGAAAACACCTACATACTTAAAATGTTTTCCTTGTGAATCAATTTTTTATTTGACAGAAGTGAAGATACTTGTGCCCATAAAAAAATGCCATGTGTTTTTGAAGTGTTAGAAAAAACAGCTCTTTGGCGCTAAACAAAGCTGAGGCAGAAATGCAGGGGAGTAGCTGCAAGATGACAGAAAAAATGTAAGATAATGAGCCATGTGAGCGAATGTATAATTTAATGTGCGGCCTCGAAGCAAAAAGGAGGGAGGAGGAGAGACACAAATGAGAAAACAGTTAAAAATAGTGACTAAATTGACTTTAAATCCAATAAAACAGAAAATGAATCAATTAGTGCTTGGATGTTGGAGGAGGCATGATATTGTGAAAGAATCTGGAAAAGGCTGACAGATTTTTAGTCTATGAATTTAAATTCATAGGACCAACAATTTCTCTTGCCTAGAGAAATTTCTATGCTGCTTTTTCTTCTCATGCTCGTTGACAAAATGACTTCCCTTCTTATCCACTTTCTGAGATGTGAACCAATCTGTTATAAAAGCCTCAGTTTTCAGTTTTCTGAAAACATTCCCCAAGATGTATGGCAAAATGTGTGCAAGTTTTAGAAAATTCGTGTAACTCTTGCTAAACTGTGGCTCTCTCTGCATATGGATATTTGAGGGATTTCTTAGGAGATGACCTGAGTTGGCTCACTGATGGGATCTGGGGCTGATGGAAAGTAGAATGTGACTCTCCTGGATGCCTTTTGCTACTTCTTCCTGGCTTTTAATGATGGCATCCATGTTCCTGCATATTATATAACAAAACACACAGAGCTTTCCAGTGAATACTTATTCCATGGGAAGTTATGGAAAGCTTTTAAGAACTTCAAATCTTTGAAGAACAGCCTGGTTATCTGTCTTCCTGGAATGGCTTACTTGAAGCTTGCCTTTATGGAAGTAGAGGCCTGGCAACTTCTAGTAACCCTGAATTCACATTTGTTGGAAACAATACAAATGCCCCTCAGCTTAAGATAGAGTTATGTTCCTGATAAGCTCACCATAAGCTGAAAACATTCTGAGTATGCCTAACCTGCCACACTCCCTACTTTAGCAATATGGTTCTCTGAGGTGGCTTAGTGATTGCTCTGTGGTCAGAGGTTGACCGGGAGCTGTGGTTCACTGCTGCTACCCATCATCACCATGCCCTACCGGAAACCACTCATCATTAGCTTTTTGGGAGGGCCAAAATTCAAATTATAGTTCCTATGGAATACATATGACTCTCATACCATCAGGAAGTCAGAAAATCCTAAATCTAGCCATTGTAATTGAAGGATGTCTCAGTGAGCTCTCCATTAGTACCTACTTGGTTGAATATCTGAGAGGCTTAAAATATTAAAATGAGACTCATGGATTATGCATCTAAAATAACATTTCTATCTTCCAATTTTAGAGCAACAAGAAATCTTTTACTATTAACTAAAAGTTCAGCCTAATACCTTTCTTACTCAGATTTTTGTATTTTCAAACTTCTAACCATCAGTCTAACTTATAATAAATCTGTATGTTTCTAACTGGTTAAATTTCCAATTTTTCTCCAATTTTCCTCCAAATTGATAGTCTGTGTAATAATCATCTTAGGAATGAGGAACTATTGTATTTTTTTAAGCCTGGAAGTTGTTTCCGCTTACTTATTGCAAAATATACTTGGTGGGAAAATCAGTAATAGAATTTGTGACGAGTCTTGGTCTTCAACTCTTACCCATTCTTGTTAAGATAGGTATCCACTGTCTCAAAATCACTGCAAATACTTGTTAAAATTAAGATAGTAGGGCTCCAAACTAAGCTAATGCAACAGAATTAAAGATGTTGTGCCCTGAAATCTGTGGGTTTTTTTTAAAGATTCCATGGTAATTTCTTTGAGGATGGAAAATTGAGAACCAGTAACCTAAGAGCAGGATGGTCTTGGCAAAAACAGACTCTGTATTGAGTGATGTTCTGCTATTGTTCTGTATGCCTCTTCTGCCTCCTGTTTCTATGGTTATTTCTGTCCTTTTTATGTGTGTATGTGTTGGTGCTGGGACTTCAACTTAGAACTTGGGCATTGCCTCTTAGTTTTTTTTCCTTTTAAGGCTAGCATAATACTATTTCAGCCATAGCTCCATTTCTGGCTTTTTTTCCTGGCTAATGGGAGATAAGAGTCTCATGGACTTTCATGCCTAGGCTGGCTTTGAACTGCTATCCTCAGATCTTAGCCTTCTGAGTAGCTTAGGTTACATGTATGAACCACTGGTGTTTGGCTCAAATGCCATTTTATACTGAATTTATCCAGTGTATTAAGAACTTGACTTATCACCATCACTAGTATCTATAGTTTAAAAATATGACTGCTGAGGATATAGATTTGACTGAATAACTTCTACTGGTGGACAAAGAAGTTATTTGGCACCAAAGAAAGCTCCTTGACTACTGAAACTTAACAACCATTTTTTGTTAAATGTTAACATATGAAGTGGCTTTTCTATGTCACTTTAGATAAGGTCCCTGAAAGCAAGAATCTGAAAATGGTTGAGCTAAAACCAACAATCTCCGTCTCCTACTATTTCTTTAAAAGTTTTTAATTAGGAAAAATTCTTTCCATGCCTGAAAACTTGAACAGTTCCATGACTTTTTTTGGTCTTATAACTAAAAAAATGCTGTCCCAATGGAGTCATTTATAATATCAAGTTTCATGTTATAATCAAAACTTAGTTGAATAAGAATAGAATCTTTCCTTTCCTCTAGCTAGGTCTTGCTTTGGGCTGTCTACTTGCAGTGGTCCTTCTTTTCTTTTTCCACATTTGGCATTTCTCTTCCTCCTCTAGTTGTGGCTATTATTTCTTGTGGCTCAAGTGGTAGAGCACTAGCCTTGAGCTGAAAGAGCTCAGGGACAGTGCCCAGGCCCAGAGTTCAAGCCCCATGACTGACAAAAAAATATTGTTGTTATTGTTAACTAATCCTATATTCAACAAAGCAGTTTATGAATACAATGCATCTTGATCAGTGTTCAACATCTTCCCAACTCACCTCTTCCTTCACTTTTCTTAACTTTGTATAGCATATGTATTGAGTTCTTTTTCTGCCATTTAACAAAGCATTTAATGAATACGCTGCATCTTGACCTCTGTAATGCCCTTCAACATTTTTACCTCCCTTTGGCCCACTCCTTCCCTTATTTTTCTTAATTTTGTGCTATATATAATGAATTCTTGACTTCATTCTCCCCTACCTTTGCCACTTCATCATTTATTTCTCTCCCCTTGGTTCCCCCCCCCTCATGTGAGCACCCATTTCCCAGTGCTTATTTTATTAAGCTTTGTTGTACAGTGGAGCTACTCATAAATAAGACTTGAATATTATTTCTTATCCTACCAGGATTGAGCTTAGAGGATATTAGAGAGGTAAGATGGGTAGAGAAAGTTCTTTCTTGGTTGATGTGGACTTAAGATGGCTGGATATACCCAACTCTGGGCTATTTCAGCCACTTTTCCATGTGTGGCTCCTGGGTACAACCTACTTTTGCTTGTGAGAAGGGTGCTAAATTCCTCTGCATTCCGTTGTTTTCTTCTCTTTTGCCGCTTTTCCTTCATCCTTCCTCTCTTTTTACTACTTTTTTATTTGTTGAGTCATTCTCCTTTGATTTGCTTATCATAGGAAGACCCTTCTGAGAAGTATTTTAAAGGTCTTCTCCTTCTTCCAATGCTACCTCTCTCCTACCTCCACAGGCCCTGGAAATGCAGGCAGATTCTAAGACAGCTGTACCCATTCCACTATATACATTCCATTGCTTTGGAGTAGCTGGCCTCCTATTTCAATTACCTATTGCTGTGTAACAAATGACTACGATTCTTTGGGTTAAAGGGGTGGTTTCCAAGTTTTTTTCCTCAGTTTACTCATGATTTTTTGATAGCTACAGGGCTGGTCCAATGGATGAGCCAAGTGCACCTAACTTAAACATCTAACCAGTGGTGCTGGTTGATGCTGGTGGTGCCTGCTTCCATGTCTTTGGTCCTCTAGAATGTGAGGTTTTTCATCTGGTCATGAGGTTTTCTATCCACCAACCAACAAGTCCACTATATATAATATACCAAAAATAATTCCCAAACCTATACCTCTTAATTTAAGACACATGTCCATAGCTAGACTACAATCAAAGTCAGGTTGACTTTCTATGTGGCCGTCTTCATATAATGTCTCAAGGGACAAGCATAGAACTTTCAAGATCTTTTAAGGTCCAGGATTATATGTCATACAACATCACGATTGTCACCTTTTAGTGGTCCCAGTCTTGCTCACAGTCAAAGGGTGAGAAAATAGTCTCTGTATGTTTTCCTAGAAGAACTGACAAAATCGTCAGAATGATCATAACAAGTGTGGAACAGGGCCATATAGAAACAGAATTTGTAGTTGTACAAAGGGATTTCAAATTAACACGTCAGTATCAAGGCCACCCCTTTCATCACTCTCTCTATCTCTTCCAATCCTACTCATCTCCTCAATTTCCCTAGTTCCATTTTCACAAAGGAACCTTATTATGCTGTTGATGGGAATGTAACCTGGTGCAACCACTTTGGAAGGCAATTTGGAGATTGCTCAAGAGCCAGTTTTCTGGGGAGAGGACCAAGTTTTTTCACTTTAAAGAGGGAACATGTCTCCTAAAGAGTAGAGATATTGTAGATAGGGAAGTTGAGTATCTAACTTCGATTGTAGTCTAACTATGTACATGTGTCCTAAATTAAGAGGTATAGGTTTGGGAATTATTTTTGGCATATTATATATAGTGGACTGGTTGGTTGGTGGATAGAAAACCTCATGACCAGTGCTGGGCAAAATCCTCCATTATAGCAGTAAGAGACACCACAGGGAGACAAGCTGTCCACGTCATCATTTATGAGAGAAGACAATATTCAAGTTCTAGAGAGGATGTTTGACCCATGTCTCCACTTGTGGAAAGCTTGCCTTGAGAATTCTGGACCAAACAGACATGTAGTGTAACTTATGCAATCATTTATGTCAGTCTATCCTAGAACTGGCTCACTTGGGAATCTCAAATGCAAGCCACAAACATCTAGTTTGATCCTGAGATCCTTAGCATTGTGACAACTTGGATCTGGTTGAGTAGAAAATGGTTTAAGTTACTGTCCATAGATGAATCACTGGATGAGATAAATAGTGGAAGCCAGGTTGTCCTAGACAGATGACCACAGAAGTCAGGTCTCAAACTTATTCAGGAGGTTTGCATAATGAAGTATAAAGCCTGTACAGGGGCAAGAAGAAGAAAAGAATGGAAATTGAAGGAGAGAGTCCTGAAAGTCTTGAGGAACAACAATGAGATGATACTGGATAGAGGGAATGAGGAAATGAAGATGTTTGTGTGGCCAAATGAACAAAGTTCAAAAGTATAGTGTTCTTGGAAATTGTAAAATATTAATATCAGTACCCAATATTTATGTGAGGTGCCCAACTACAAACAATCAGAAACTGGCCCCTGGATTCTTATACTCTGTTTTATATCATAACTCCCTTCTCTGGGGAATCCCACTTAGTATTTAATCCCAGACCTCCCTCTATTAGCTGGTTTTTCATTTTTATCACTACGTTGATCCTCAGTTGGACTCCAGACCATATGCTGTGTCTTCTACTGGATGCTAAAGGCCTCTTTAAAAGTCGCTCCATCATTCTGGGCTCTGAATACTAGTAGGAAGTCTGATGTAGGGAAAACAAGATGCCCAAGTAAAAACACTCAGGTACTGGCTCCACAGATAGGCTGGTCACATCATTATCACATGAGAATGTGATGTGGGGCAAGTCTCCTTCTTCTGAGCCAGATTTACATACCTGCCAAGTGAAATTATGCTGACCAGTAGGTTGTGACAAGGATGATGTGAAAAATTAAGCAGTATAATGTCTATGAATTCTGCTTTAAGATTGTATCCAAACTGGCCTTTTTTTGGGGGGGGTCTGGTCATGGGGCCTGAACTCTGGGCACTGTCCCTCAGATCTTCAGCTCAAAGCTAGCGCTGTACCACTTGAGCCATAGCACCACTTCCGGCTTTTTTCTTTTTGCTTATGTGGTGCTGGGGAATTGAACCCAGGGCCTCAGGCATGCAAGGCAAGCGCTCTACCACTGAGCCACCTTCCCAGCCCTCAAACTGGCCTTTTAAGATGTCAGTCAAGTGGTTCAGTTAGAATTGCTTCCTAAAGGCTGGTGAAGGAAGACTGAATTCATTTGGAAGATGATGTGGAGGCTTTGAAACAAGAAGACAAGCCAAACCAAGTCTGTCTGTGAAAGTCTTTATTCCAGTGCAAACTCAGGGCCAGAGGCTGGCTTCCATTGGCACTAAGTTTAGTATGTGGGATTGAGGCCAGAGAAGGGGTGTTGGGGAATTAGTATGGATGAAATTCCAGGAAGATGGCTGCAAACAACCTCCAGGCATCCATAGCCTGACTCTGTGTGCTGAGTGTGTGGGTGTGTCTACCTGTGTAGAAGGCCAGAGGCAAGGCAGATACAAAGTTTGCCAAGTATGTGCTGAGTACTTCAAACAGAGGAACTCTATAAGCTTTCTCCTGGAGCTAATCCAAATGTCAGAAAATCTTTTTCTTTTCTCTTATTCTCTATTGCTGGACTGAGGGAGAAGGCTACCTACCCTGTAGGAAAATAAGGAAAAAAACTTCATTGAAAATTAGAATATGTTCTTGGAATCAAGGAGACGGAAATAGGCTTTATCTTCATTTAGAAAGGAGATGGTCCTTGGATGGGACAGACTACGTCAACCTGTGATATGACAAGTATTATTGAATGAAGGGTTTCAGTGACAGCCAAGTGAGACAGGCTTTCCTAAAATAGATACTGAGATGAAGATACACATGCAGAAGATTTATTGGGAATGTTCTCAAGATCACTGTCTATAAAGAAGAGTGGGCTTGGGAAGATGGGGGAAATGTGTTACACAGTCCAGTGGCAACAAAGGTTTTAGCCAATCCAAGTGGAACCTTCATGTGTTCTTGGGAAAAAAGGCAGCATTTACAGCAATCATTTAATACAGGAAATCTGAGGAGGAGTACAACTTTTAGTGAGTGAGCTTCCTTCGACCATAGGAATTTCTTAGGGAGGGACACAATTTTGAGCCATGGACAGACACCATTCCCTCTAGCTAGAAGAATGAGCAAGTTGGTTTTCATTCTACAAAGCTCTACTTTTGCCTCCTGATAGTAGACGTGACTCAACCCCAAGGCTTCAAAATGATTTTAGCTCAATCTGCTTTAAGTTGTGTAGATTTTTGTGCAGTTGCGTATTTTTAAATGTTCATAGTCCTTTGTGTGTAAGTTCCTGAGTACTTGGCCTATCTGTAACTCATATCTTCTATTGTTTTGGGAAAAGATCTATTCAAGTTCTGAGACCAAAGCATCCTACTTATCCTTAGTCATTCCTAAGCAAAGGGAAAACAAGAAGAACTTGGCAATAAATATGCCATACCAAAAGTTGTTCTCTATTCATTGATCTTGTTTAGAATTACATACCCATTGATCTCAATCAAATAGATGTCATGAAGCCTTACCATAACTACAAATAGGGAAAAGTCACTATTCTCTTGTGAGGAACCCAACTTCTTAGTAAAATGAAGAGCTTTGGTCTTCTGTATGCACTTGAACCACATTTGCAAGATGACCAAACTTTATTTATCTTATCTTTAAATGATCTATCACCATACTCAGCTCAAAAGCTTTTCCTATCCTTATTATGATAACAATAAAAATATGATATATAACACAAATAGTTTCCCAAGATGTTAACAGTTATTTTGATTTAAGGACTTGGGATAGAAATTTAGTGCATTGTTGCTTAATGTCCTGTACTGACCATTATCTTCCTTTTAATTCAGGCACTAGCTTTATCAGTGAGATAAATTACATTCCAAGTTTGCATATGATGATATTGAGATATAGAGATGAGGTACTTTACCTAAAGTCACACCACTGGTAAGTGGCCTTAGAGACATAGGGATGGCCAATACCCTATTCTCTCCCTCAATGTTGAGATAGTCACTTACTGAAAAACAGTGTATTGAGTAAGTACCCAGAGATCTAGAAACCAGATTGTCTAAGAAAATGGAAAGTAAAGAAATAAATATGTATTCTGGAAAAATAAAAGCACATAGGATTAGTGTTTGGAGATCATTTGTACACCAGTTATTTGTTATTCCCAGCCTAGTTTCTCATCATAGGTGACTTTTAGGGCAGACCCTCCACCTGAGGCAGATCAGACAGATCCTAAAAGCAAGAACTTTTAAGTCACGGAAGTTTACTCTAAATGCTCCCAACATACCCAAAGCCAGAAAAGTTTGCAGCTCTACATTAAAATGTTAGAAAAAGATCACATTGCAGCAGCTGCTTATGTGGATTACCTAGTCTAGCCACTCTTCTAAGGCTTAAAAAACTGTCTGATTTGTAGGGGAAAAAAGGAAAACAAGCCTTGAAGATATCAAGTTGGTGCTTGTTGATAGAGCTGCAATTTCCTATTTCTTTCCAGAGCAGATTCAGGTGTATCTGAAATAAAGTCAAGATGTTTCTGCAGTCTCCCAGGCAGTGGAAGGATTTTGTGGCTCTGCTTTTTCCCTTGAGCTTACACTGTTTCTAGAACCATAACTTCCTTTGATTTTTTAAAAAAATCTTTGGGATGTTTCACAGCTGATACAAACCACGTTAGAAAAAGCTGTCTCCTTTCTGTAGCCATTCTATGCAACTTCTTTGAATACTTCAGAAGGAAATGAGGCCAAATGGATTCTGCCCTCAACATACAGTTTATTTGTAAAGGACAAAGATACTATTACTCTGTGGGTGATTGTGTATATGTGTGTGTGAGAGAGAGAGAGAGAAAGAGAGAGACAGAGGGAGAGAGAGATAGATAAGGAGAGTGCCTGTGTGTGTGCATGTGTGCCTGACCCTTTGGAAATTTAATGCACTTTATCATTGATTAAGCTTTTAATCTTCAAAACACCAAAGAATGTTTTATATGTCATGGCATAGTTTTCCATTATTCAGAACAGCAAACTGAACACAATCTTGGACAAAAATCTCACAATGAGATCACACATTGTATTGTGACTTCTCATTCACCAAATTGGCCATCTTTTCCTGGATGTCTCAGATCTCTCCCTTCCTTTTGGGTTTCTCATTTTCTCTATTGTGTTACTTTTGATATTGTTAGTTTCTTTTCTTTCCTCATTTTTGTAGTTATAGTTGAGGTTAAGAAAAATGATGAAAGTAGATCATATAATAGAATATTTCTTTGCACAGGTGATGTTAAAGACCTGATTTTTGACACCATGAATTTAGTTCCAATTTAATCATCTAGAAACAATATACTTCCAGTGTTCTAAGATTTGTTGAGAAAGTGTTAAAGAGTTCTGGCCTCTGCAGGAAACTTTACCACATGAAACAAAATTGTCAATCTAGTTTGAGGATGTTTAGGAAAGGTTCTGAATTACCAGTAAAGCATATGTGAATCTGAAACAGAGAGATCATGTTTCTCATCTTATTGCATATAATTTCAGTGTATTCAGGCTTCTGTTGTGAAATGTTTTCTCAACTTGAAATCCCAGTTTCTCATGTGTGGAGAGAAGTGGCACAAAAATATACACAACTGATGTCACTTTCAGGAAGGTCAATTAATTCATGGTGTAGTTTGTGGTAGATAAACAAATGAAAAGAATCAGTTTGGTAATCTCTTGGTTTAACCTTTTCATAATTTATTATTTAGGATTTTTGATTAGCAGCATGTGACTTTACACTTAACTATACTAGATAATCAAAGATGTATGAGATTTCAGACATAATAGAATATGGAGGTATCTATCTGGTGTCACTTTTCAAGAACATTGTGAAATAACTAGAATCTTTCTTTTTTCTGCCATCTTTAATATATGGATTTCATTCTCATAAACCAAGGTTCACTTGGATGAATCAAATCTATTTTTTTAAGGGAAGGGCTAAAAGCAAAAGACAGAGAGAACATGTTAACTTAGTCTTTCATTTCTTACAGCAACTATACAATATGTTTTTTTTTTTTTACAAAAGCTTCCCAGAATTCTACTTAATAGTTACACACACATACACCACCCTCCCCCCACCCCCCACAGAGTTGATAACTGGCTTACATGCTATATCTAGATTCAAGGAAGTTAGAAAAAAGTATTTTACAGTGGTAATAAAATACCTTGAAATTTACTTTTTGTTCATAGGCAAAAGTAGTTTTTAAGAGTGGGAAGTGAAAATTTTAGGAGTGGGAAGTGAAAATCACTAATAAGAATGAGAAAGAAAGGACATATCTTTTCTTTACAAACACTACACTAAATGTATGATATAAGTTTGCAGGTTCCATGAAGTTTGTTTCTATTCTGAACTATCTGTTCTTTAATTAATTGTACCCTGTGAAATCCTATTACATTCAAGCTAGCTCTTGCCATTCTTGTTTTCCTCACGCAGACAGGGAGGTGTTCAAGGATGGAACCTAACCTAAAGCACTTTAGTAATTGCATCACTTACCATCCAGGCTCGCCACACCATTTGGTAACTAAAAGGATTATTTGACAAAGCAAGATATAGAAGGTTCTTATCCTTAGGAAATGGGCTCTGAGATCCCAAAGTCCATCTGCAGGCTTCTTCTCCAAACTTCCTTTAGTCCATTCTAAATCCTTGGGCACTAATAAAATCTTTGTTCCCCTATCTGTGCCTTTCACAGCAAGATCTGCAGTTTCCCTTACCTTGTGACATTTCATTTCTACATAAAGTAGATAACTGGCACAGAGTGGCATTATGTCCTTTGGAAGAACTGGGTATCACCTGAGTAGGTTTATGGCACAACAATACCACTTTTTCTCATACCACATGCCAAGTTAAGTCACTTGAAACTAAAGCTCATTTTCTTTTTTATTTTCCAAGATCTGATCAAAAGTGATTCCTGCCTTCTCACTAGAGGTGCCAAAAGTGTGAGCCAAAAGTGTGTCACACTTTGGGGGGCAAAGTGAGCTGATAAAAAATTGGGAGAAACAGTTATGGATGACAGGGCGTCTTGCTGCTTGTGCACATGGATTACTTGAGCTGGTTCTGCTTTTGTCTGATCTCAAATTTTCTACTTCTGTCTTGCAGTTTTTGTTTGATTTATCTAAAAGAAGGATAAACTACAAGTCAAACTAGGACTACTTTTAAGGTAATTAAGCTTTAATGTATCTAAGTTAACCTTTTAATTCATTATTGTCTAAGGCTGCTTCTCACTGCAGTGGCAGAATCCAGTAGTTTGTGCTAACAACACTTTGACTCTCAAAGTGACTCTAAAGTATTTCTCTAGCTGACCTTTCATAAAGTCAAATTCCTTTCATAAAGTTAGTTGTTCCTTATTCAGGGCCATCCAGAACTTTGAGATTTTTAACTCAATTTACTCATTTTAATGTGCAGGGATCTACTTTTCCACAATCAAGACTTGTCCTTGGTATGGAAGGCCTCTTAGGTTATAGTATCAAGAAGTGCTCGATTTGATCCTCAGCTTCTTCTTCCCTTTGGCAAACAACTCTTGTCTTTCACATATCACTTATATTGGCGATTAATCATCCTCAAGCTTTTATTGTTTTTTTCCCCTCCAATGCTTTGATGGCAACAGACATCAATCTCATAAGCCCTATTATAATTATTCTTCTTCATGAATATTTCAAATGTCTGAGTTATTGTCTCTGCTGGTGTATTTCCTTCTTTCAATATTCAAATCCATTTTTTCGACTTCAAGGCTGGCACTGAATGTAACCTGTGGAGTTGCAAAAGGTCCTGTGCTGAAAAGGGTCTCAGGGCTTGGTTTAAAATTTTACCACTACAATCTTGAAATTCTTAATACTTTTCTCTTTGAACTGTGCTTGTGTGTGCAATCCAATGAGACAGTGAAAAACTGTATAGATAGAACAATGAAATATGAGAACTATACATACCTACAATGTCTTGCCATTCCATTAAAGTGTTAGCTTCCCTTGCTGTAGAATACCTAACGTAAGTTACAGGAAAGGAAGAGCTATTTTAGCTATTGCTTCTGAGGTTCCAGCTCATCCTGGCAGGGAGGGCATGACAAAGCAGTTCACATTATAGTGGCCAAGAAACAGAGAAAAGAAATACAGAAAGGGACTGGCCAAGGTATAGCAAGCACCCAGTGACTCATCTCAGGGAACTAATTCTTGCATGGGGACCATACTTGCTATTATGTTTAGCAGTCAATCAAGGGATTACCTATGGATTGATAAACATACAGTCAGAATCCAATCGCTTCCTCAAAAACTAAACATCCATCTATCAGGCAACTAAGCCCCCCATACAGTAAGCTCGGAGTGACATTTCACATTCACATGATAGCAACTGGCAGTTGAGAGATCCATGAACACAGAATTCTTCCAGGATACTTAGAAGTTAAAGTTCAAAAACAAGTAAAAGACAAACATTTTAGTTTCACAACCAAGGAAGTAGGGAGAAGGAGGGGACTGCTGACAGACCTGAGAAATGGAACTATTTCAAATGAAGAAATAAAGCATTAAAAATATAATAAAAATCCAGAATGTGTGTGTGAGTGTGTGTCTTTGTGTTACTTTTTTGTTTTAGCAGCTAATAACTGAAGTGATGCTGGAGGAAAAGAGATAGGGGGGACTTATTTCCTTTGTTGCCCATCTTTCTTTACTCATTGGTAAAACAAGTATGGTGAAGGTCCAGTTTTCAGTTCAGAGATGACCACATCTTCTCCCTGTGTCATCACCAAATAGTGGAATGAGTGTATGGACCCCAATCCCATTCATGGCGCTCTGTTCTCAGGTCCTAATCACCTCTTTCCAAAGGCAAATACTATCACCTCGGCGCTAGGATTTTAATATACATTTTATTTTTTGTGTTGTATTGTCTTTTTTATTTTTGTCGGTCATGAGGCTTAAACTCTGGGCTTGGGCGCTGTCCCTCAGCTCTTCAACTCAAGGCGAGCACGCTACCACTTGAGCTACAGCCCCACTTTCTTAATATACATTTTAGAGGAACACAACTAATTAGACTATAACTTGACTTTGAGCATGTGTTAAATAATCTTGTCTTTAAATTTAAAGTTGATATTATACAATGTAAATAGGAATGACAACACTCATGCTAACAATTAAAAATTTTATTCGATAATAGTAAGTAGCAACAGCAAATTAAGATTCTACAAGAAATCTAGAGACTACAAAAGAAAGGATAATTGTTTCTCATTTAGAAACTTCGTTAGCACTATTTACCCTCCTTCCTTCCTGCTTCCCTCCCTCCCTTCCTCCCTTCCTTCCTTCCTTCCTTCCCTCCCTCCCTCCCAAAGGGCCCTTTGTTTTACCACTGTGAACTTTTTGACAATTTCATTGCAGTCTGAAGACAACCTGTGCATGTCCTACCACTGGGTTGCATTTCTGACCAGACAGTGAGATCCAGCTATCTCAATATTCTTATTTATTTAGACTCTGGTTCCCAGAACAACATCTGGGAACTATCTTAGGTTCTGCTCCCTAGGGAAAACCTCCTAAGAGAAGATTTGCTCACAGGTGCACCTGGGTATCATTTCAGGAATATCTATGAGGGTTTAGGGAAACAAGAGGTCAAAGAAAATTTGTACTGTAATGTAATTGAGACAGAATCTTTGAATAATCTTATGGGAAGTTATAAAGCTGCAATGTCCTGTTAGAGTATCTCAAGTGGAGGCAGGGGAGCTGGGTTTTTGTCCTCTCACATCTATCAGCTATGAGGTGCAGGCTACTCCCAAGGGGAAGCCTGAACTGTTAGTAAGGCCTTCTCCTCCATCTGAGAACAATTCTTGGAGAAGGACTTAATCACAATGGCAGGAAAAATTGCAGGACCTTGGAAATATTTGCCCCAAGCCTGAAGGAGTTTAGCTGGCTCCATATCCATGGAACAACTAGACAATCTACGTGACAACCAGGAAGTGGAAGGTATTAACAGATTCTAAAAGAAGTGAAATACGTCATCTCAATTTTCTAGTTTTAAAAAACCCAGGCAACACAAATCACAAAAACAAGGATGCTGTAAGAACCACCATATAATTACCTCAATCTTTATGACTTAGTTACAATAAAGTCATGGACAATCAATTTTGGTAAAACTAGTGTTTTTCGGATTGGGAGAAGATTTTCACTAGCCATACAAAGGACTAGGGTCTCATCTCTAAAACATACCTGGAACTCAAAACATTAAGGCCCCCAACAACAAATATTCAAAGAAACAGCTGCCCAATAAATAAGTGGGCTAAAGACTTAAAGAGAAACTTCTCTGAAGAGGAAAGAAGGATGGCCAATAGACACATGAAGAAATGCTCAACCTCTCTAGCTATAAAAGAAATGCAAATCAAAACAACATTGAGATACCTCCTCACCCCAGTTAGAATGGCTATAATCAAGAACGCTAATAACAACAGATGCTGGAGAGGATGTAGCCAGAAGGGATCCCTACTGCATTGTTGGTGGGAGTGTAAACTTGTTCACTTTGGAAAGTAGTATGGAGGTTCCCCAAAAGACCCTACATAGAGCTCCCCTTTGACCCAGCAATCCCACTTTTGGGCATTTACTCAAGTGATCACAAATAAGACCACACTAAAGTTACCAGCACGACTATGTTCATCTCAGCATTATTTACCATAGCTAAGATATGGAACCAACCCAGATGCCCCTCAGTAGATGAATGGATCAAGAAAATGTGGTATATATACACAATGGAATTCTATGCCTCCATCAGAAAGAATGACATTGCCCCATTTGTTAGGAAATGGAAAGACTTGGAAAAAGTTATATTAAATGAAGTAAGCCAGGCCCAAAGTAATGTAGGTCCCATGGTTTCCCTTTTTTTTTTGGTTTCCCTTATTTTTAATAACTAGTATATGTCTGAGACAAGCAGAAAAGGTCAGCTAAGTTGATGTTAGTGAAATGAACCCCAAGATAAGTATTCAAATGTTTTTTCTGTCTTGCGATTGTTTCTAACATATTTATGAGATATTTCTTTGTTGCTTTATATGTCCCTCCCCCATGGTATAACACCCATTTTCACTGTATTTGATGTTGGTATAATTTGTAGAAGGGAAGGGAAAAAACAAATTGTTTAAATAGGGATACAGGCGGACCTATTGCAACAATGAGATGTACAAGTGGAAAAACGAACTTTACAACTTTGGCTCAGGGATAGAGAGGAAGATGGGGGGGAAGGGGTGCCGGGGAGATGGGAAGGGATGGGAAGGAGAAACAAAGGAGGAGGCAACAATGCTTGATAAGAAATGTACTCCTTACCTTGCTCATGTAATTGCAAGCCTTCTGTATGGTATTTTCACAATAAAACAAAACAAACAAACAAACAAACAAAAAACTAGCACTTTTTTTCCAAATTTTTTTTCTTGACTTTCTTTTTAAATGTTTGGCACCAAACAATCAATTTATCTGATCAGTATTCTTCCCATTTGGAGAAACACAGAAGCTAGTATAGTTGTGAAAAGCGTGAACCTTGTGGTTTTGTGACAACAGCAAAGGTGTGGACGGCATGACACTACTGTTAGTGACTGTAACTCAAAAGCTAGAAAATACCGTGCTGTTTGTAATACAGTTTTAGAATGAAAGCTAAAATGCTTCCTTTATGATTGATGAGGCTCGATGTGGGATGGGCTGAGATGGCACGTGAATGTGTTTATGTGCATGAGCGAAGTTATGTTGGTTGGGGGTAGAGTACAGGCCAGGTTTGGGGGCGGGGGGCAGTACATTTCACAAGTTTGAACTGGGCAAACCCAAAGGAATCATAGTTGGCCTAGTTCCCATGGTACAAGTTTGTACTGAGCTGTGAAAGATGATGCTTGGTGCTGTGTGACACCTGGTGTACAGGCTGAAAGGAATGCAGGCCTTGTCATGGATTTTTCCAGATCCTTTCTGGATTTCTCCACCATTGTCAGTGGCTCTTTTTAGACATACAAAGTGCGTGTGCCATGCGCTGCCAACGCTCTGTTCTGGGAGTAGCTTGTATGTTGTGTATTCTCCTTGATCTAATCCTGTGTGAAGGGTTAGATCTGTAAGAAATCAGCTTTTTCTTTTCATCCTGTCAAGAACTCTTGCATTTGCTGGTTTGAATGGGGGAAAATCACATTATTTAGGTATTAGACAGAGTAGTCAAGGTTTTGGAAAATGCCAAATTTTATCTCTCTTTATTATCTCTAGGCTTCCATGGTCAAAAGAAGAGGTCAAACTTTCAGGGTTGTGTAGGAAAGCACAAAACCTCAGCCTGAAGAAGAAAATACAGGCTGAATTCAGACTTCCTTTTTTTTCCTGGCTGATCCAACTCCGGTTTGGGTGAGAGTGGGAGGTACTGGAGGATGGTGTTTAACCAGTAGTTACAGTCTTAATGAGGGAATAATTTGTCACCCATTTTGACCTTGTGTCTGGTTGGCTCCATATAGTTAATGAAGCAGAGCCTGAGTTGGCAGCTGATGAACTTGAAACAGTGAAAACATGTTTCATGAAGTACAGAGAGATCTTGAAACATTATTGCTGCAATGTAGAACACCGAACTGGGACTTAATTCTTCTCATAATGGGCTAAACAGGTTGTCCATTTGAGTATCTATGGAAAGATAACACCCCCAGAAATTTCCCCTTCACTCACATGTCTCAGTGTCTACAGGTCTGCATTGCCACAGAGGCAAAATTCTGATGCAAGAGATTAAAAATGCTCATAAATGCTTTGTTGACAAGCCTTTCAGCCACTGTACATTTCCCTCATTGAATACCATCCCCCCTCTCACTTTCTAGTTTCTCCAACACCTAGGAAACATAAAATTGTCATAACATTCAAGATATTTTCTGTTCTCATAAAACAATAATCACATTGTAAACCCCAAGAGTGCTACAATAGGTGTCTTTCTGGTCCTTTATTAATGCCGCTGGTATTTGTCTAGCCTTAAAAAAGCTTTTGGCTGAATATCCTACTCATATTTTTTGGGCTATAGCTTGCTAGAATTGTTGGGACAAGTAAAACATTTCCCTTTCAGCATTCATTACAAGGAAGAAAATCCTATTGTGTTTCTTAAAAGTGACTCATCTCCTTTTTTTGGGATAGAGTTCTATAGCTTAAGATTTAGCTGATGGTATACCTTTCACTTAGAAAAAGTAATACAGATATTCAAGGCAAGAGATGCTGAATTTGGTACGGGTTTTATTTGCTACACTTACAGGATGCTGGTCCACCTTGTTCAACCCCAGTTCGTAGAAGTATTCTTCAGTCCTAGGGCTCAGCTCTACAATTCAGGTGAAATTCATTGAGAAAGACCAAACAACCGCCTGAGTGCCAGGTTATTTACTAAAATATTTAATTTTTTTTGAAAATAGAGTGAGCTTTATTGTTCTTTTTTTGTAATTCAAAGTATGTTTCTGTATTTGAAGTTTTAAAGATTATTATACACAGTAAACAAAAACCTAGTCATGCATGATAGCAAAAATATTTCAGGCAAGATAGTGACATATAAGAAAGAAACCAGAAGTGATTCAAAATGTTACCACCCAGTGATAATTAGCATTAAGGAATTGGTTGATAACTTGACATTCTATTTTTCTGTGTATATGCACAGGTTTATTTTGCCAGCACTGGGATGTGCCAGATATGTTGGTTTGTAGCTTTTATTGTTATCACTCATTGATAAATGAGCTACAACATTTCTTATATTTCTTATTTTTTCATGAGACGAAAAGACTTATGACATAGACCCATCTTTAGATTTTTTTTTTTGCTATGGAAAATGTGGAAACACTTTCATAGCAAATAAGCTTTGGTTAGCAGTTTGATTGGAAGAATGTATAGGCAGGAAAGAACAACTTAAGATAATTTATTTGACCTCATTGTCCAATTAAATTGAGGAAGTTTTCTAGCTACCAAGGTGAAATTAGGACATGGTAAAACTTTACTTGCCGTAATTTTGTGAAACAACAAAAACCACAAGGAAAAAGAAGCCATAGTTGGTCCAGAATTGCAAGTACTGTAAATCTAAGTGAGCAATCTACATTGGGTGAAATGTGGCTGTTTCTTGAACCTGAAATTAATTGAGTACTTGGACTTAGTCATGACGTGAAGGTAAATCAGAACTCACAGGATCTGACTTCTACTGTTTCACTGCACATGCTCATAGGACCTTCTCAGCCCATCCAAAGTGGGGAAAATAGAATGACCTTTGTTGCTTCCATTATTTAGAAAACAAAGGTTACAATTTGTGGAAGTTAAAACTCCTAAGAAAGCAGTCAAGCGACTCACCAAATTAATTGGTCACATTAATAAAATTAAATTGCCATGATGATTTTGTAAAATATTTATAAGCACACACACATTTGTCATATTACTAATAGCACATTTCACAGATGGATTGTCAATCCCAGTTTCCTAATAATTAAGTTAAGGTCATAATTCTTTGAAAATGTGTAGAAAAATCTCTTGGAAATTTGTTTCCTTATATTCAATTGTGAAAATAATTACCTGTTATATTTTTCTCAGTCACTAAAAAAACATACTAGAGGAAGTATGGACAAATCACAAGTCTGTTTTGAGGCTTTCCTGAGTAAAATTATCATGCTGTTTGAAAAAAATAAACTTTTGCATTTTTCTGCCTCCAAATTTTCTGATCACTTGAATTCAAGATCTGGCTAGAGATCACATGCAGACATTTCCCCACAAAAGTACAATTGGAGTATACTCAAATTACAGTTTGAGTATAAAGATATGGAGTGTACTCAAATTACAATTTGAGTCTAAAGATATAGATACACAAAGAGTCTAATGGTGATATAAGACAAGTCTATGATGTATAGTGTATAATTAATTTCATAAGGATAGTAAAAACAATCATCACTTGAAGTAAAGGTGAAGACCAATGGCATCATCTCTGTGACAGTACAGAGGCAGAGCAGATAAGTTTTTTGTTTTATTGTGAAAATACTGTACAGAGGGGTTACAATTACGTGGATAAGATAATGAGCACATTTCTTATCAAGCATTGTAGCCTCCTCCTTTGTTTCCCCTTCCCATCCCTTCGTATCCTCCCCCCGCCCCCATCCCCCCCACCAAAGTTGTAAAGTTTGTTTTTCGACTTAATGACTTGTACATCTCATTGTTGCAATGGGTCCTCCTGTATCCTTGTTTTAACAATTTGTTTTTTCCCTTCCCCTCCACATATACCAACATCATATATAGTGAAAGCAGGGGTTATACCATGGGGGAGGGACATACAAGGCAACAAAGACATAATCTTATAAATATGTTAGAAACAATCGCATGAAAGATCTCTCTCTCTCTCTCTCTCTCTCTCTTTTTGTCAGTCATGGGGCTTGGGCTCTAGGCCTGGGAGCTGTCCCTGAGCAATTCAGCTCAAGGCTCATGCTCTACCACTTGAGCCATAGCACCACTTTAGCTTTCTGGTGGCTTTTGTTTTTTAAATTGTGATTAAGTGATTACATAATTTTCCAAATTTCACAGTATTGTGTAATAATGATGCCCATTTAAAGTCACTAACTCAGTTTAACTTTCCTGGAGCCAATTGTCTATCACGGTCTATAACGTATAATGGTGTACACATATACCCATACATGTGATCAGCAGCATGGGGTTATTTAGTAGTGGTTCAACCAGATGAGTGGAAGTTCTTTGTTTCTTAAGTTCTGTTAATTTTGTCATATCACCTAACATTTTGGATTTAATATCCACTTATTAGGGAGACCATATACTGTTTGTTTCTTTGCTCTTGGCTTACCTAGCTCAACATGATTTCTTCTAGCTCCATCCATTTCCCTGCAAATGCCACTATTTTGTCATTTCTAATGGGTGCATAATATTCCACAATTTTTGGATCCATTCATCTGTGGTGGGGCATCTGGATTGTTTCCATATCCTAGCTATTGTGAACAGTGAGAGCAGATAAGTTTTAAGACTCACATTATAATCAAATTACATGTACTTATTCACAATCAGTGTGGTTTGGCATGATTGGACTTATGGAAGTTATGTTTGTTATCTTGGTACCACTGATAGAAACATAAAGAAAAGGATCTTTCTTAATATTTATTGTTTACTGCTCTCTTACTGGCGATAAATGGTAAAAGGATAAATAGTAAAGCATTTGTGTCAAATCTCTGCCTATATATACCCAGTAAGAAAGAAAAAAAAAACAAACAAAGCAAGAAAAAAACCCAAAAAACCAATTGCAAGGCTCCAAGCCTTTTGGTAATGTTCTTGGACATACTGAGTCTCTTGCTTTCATTCTTTTTTTTTAACCTGTTTTATCACTACTTGGTATATCTATCTTGCTCTGATGCATTTTGGACCTTTCTCCTGTTTCAGGCTGTGTCCTTGGTTTTTGAAGTTGGTGACATCTTTTACTTTCCAAAATGTTTTAAACCCAAGGCATCCTCAAAGGCAACATCTGATGCTGGCTTTGGTTTTTGTAGTTATCAAGCATTCTCTGGAGCCCTCTAATTTGCCCCAGGTCCAGCACCTCCCTATCTGTATTTAGATCATTTCCTGAGGGATAAAAACACTATATATAAAGATGCCTCCATATAAAGTAGGAGATCATTTCAAAACAAGGCAATTATTCAAAGATATAACCCAAGAAAGAACATGACACATTCACTAGTCTGTGATGATACTGTCAGATATGAAATGACCTTCGGAGAGATGTCTGTGGCTTTTATGCAATTTCATGAGCTGGATTTTGTCAGAGCCTACAGAGAGACATACTATGGTCCCTCCAATGCAATGTGTAGGTCTTCATAGGCTGATTCTTAGGACTACAACTCCTATCACTGTTGGGACTTGGAATCAGATTAATTCCTTCAAATGCTTCAGATTCTATTATAGATCACCCAAGATTATTTGAGATGGTACTTTGGTTCACCTACCAAGTCTGTTACTTCGCAGATCAAAGCTTTCCATTTTCAATCTACACTCTACACATAAAGTGTCATTCTGAAAGAACTTCAGTTATGTTTGTGCTTCTACTTCTCTACCCTTCCATGTAAATAAGAATCAGATTTTCTGGTCACACCCTGGGGAACCTTCATTCTGATACGAAATCATATACAGATAGATACAACCTTCAAGAACATTAGAGATACATTTGAAATACATCTTTAGTATAAAATATCATCCAATGCCTGATGTCTACCTCCAGAATCTAACTTCACAACAAATTTACAGGAATTTAATTTGTGTCTGGTGTTCAATCAATGCATCCCACTCCCAATTTATAAGCCCTTACTGAGTGATCCCCAAAATTCTTTGGAGAAATCTGAACAGAGTCTTCAAATTGCTTTGTAGTCTTTTAAGGATTGTTAAAAATCACAATCAAAATGTAGAGAGAAGAAAATCCTAGAGCAAGAAATGGTTAAAAGCACTTATGAATATTATGCTTAAAGAAGAAAAGAGAGAGAATATGGTAATTATCTCAAATATTTGAAAGTTGTCATCTGCATTAAGACTAGACTGATCCTATATGCTGTCAAGGGATAGAATTAGGATCAACATTGAAGACATAAGAAAATATTTCAGTTCAGTAGGAGCAAGACGTGACTCTGTCAGTGAAATTGAAGACTGAATTCAAACATAAGGAAAATGATCCTATCCTCTGGCACAGTATGAGATGCTAGGAATACAAAAGTGTATGAGTCATAGTTTCTGCCTTCAAGAAACTTTCAGTCTAGTGAGAAAACCCCACAGTGATTGAGACAGACATAAAAGCAAGTGCAAAGCAGCATGATCAGATTGCAACATGCTAGGTTATCTAACTTCCCACTAGGATCTCAGCTTTTCAAGAGCAGACAGACTGTCTTGTTTTTCCCACCATTGGATTTCAGGACCCGGTCAGTGCCTGATAGATACTAAGCACTCTATATTTTTGGTGGCTGAATATTGGATAATTTAAGAGTCTATTCTGATGTGACTAATACAGAGGATAATAATAAGAGGTTAACATAATACTTGAAGAAACGGTTAAGGAATGACTAGAAGTAACGAAGCCAAAGGGGATCAAGATGCATTTCAGAGCTGTTTAAGCTAGAGAATATTATGGGACTTTGTGAATGGTGAGATGTAGGTGGGAAGAGGGCTGGTTATGGTTAATGAGGCACCGAAACAGCAGTACTTAGAAATGAGGGGAGTAGAAGATGTGGAAGCTCACACTTTACTAAGCAGAGAATCTACTAATGTAGATTTGACATAGGATAATGGTCTGTGCAAAGCATATCATTGTGGCAGCCAACATTCACTTGGGTGAAATGAGTGTGAATAAAGTCACCAAAAGATGGCATGCAAGAAGGTGGAAGAAAGCTTCTAGGAACATAAATGTTGATGGTGTGGAACCTTATTATCAATTAGTTTACGGCACCTCGAAGAGTCTCAATTTTCATAAGTCATCTATGGAGTTTGATGATGAAACATAAGACAAGACATGCCCACAAAGAGATGGTTGGCATTTATTAGTATAGTTACCATTGGCAGTATTATTGGTAAAGGGAGACCTAACTAGGGAATATATCACATGGACAAGTGGTACCACTTTAGAAAGAATCTTCATAAGTACCCCTAGAAAGTGTCATTTCTATATTTACAAAACAAAGACCAGCTACACAGCACAGATGATGAACTATCAAATGCAAAATATACCAGGCCATTCCTACCTCCTGACTTTAGTTATATACCGATATTTTCTTTCCAGATGAGAAGGAGTCTCTAAAATGTATATATTTTTCAGGAATTATAGGGAAAATGGGGCAAATGGCCGCAGAAACTATTAACTAAAGGCAATTTAATCAGTTTTGCATAAGTAAGGAGTGGGGATAAGTGTGGGTATGCCACAAAAATAGATATCACCCAATACTGGTATGCCTCACTGTCAGATTTCATGCGTTTGCAAAGCTCTTTCTAGTCCATAAGGCATTTCATGAACAAACACAAGCACAGACATAAGCAAATAATAGGGCACTTCTTATTTTTCTCCCAATGTATAGGAGGTTTTGGTTTTACCCTGGCAGATAACTGGCCTCCTGAGACATGGCTCTGAGCACTATCCAAAAACCAAGTTTACTGCTGAGCAGGAACATTGTGAAACCAGTAAGAAAGCAACCTTGACAATCTAAGTGAGCAAAACATTTGTACAGTTAGAGGGTACACTAAGCAAAAGTGCTTGAAGAGGCCTAAGAGTCTTGTTTCTCACTTGACTTAGATTTATTTCCACTTCATTTCTCTTGAATCCTGGACCGTGAGCATCCACGGGCATCGGAGCTGTGTTTGGTGAGCCCACGCTCACTGGGGGACAGCTTATTCCCTTTCTTGACACATGCTTTTGTTTGGCCATGAACATTGAGTGACCTCAAATACATTTTTTTTTCTAAAATTACAGCAACAAGGGACTAGGGAAAAAAATGAAACTCAGGAGACAGCTATCTCTCTTGGCTCCTTGAAGAGGCTGCTTCTTAATTGCCCCAAGAAAGATGAAATGATGTTACTGACCCCATTTCTCAGGAATGATAAATGGATTGCTTCAGCAATAAATGCAAGAATAGATCTTGACTAAGAACACTTTCAGAGCCTTAGTTTTGCCTTATAAGTTTATCATGAATTCAGCCTATTGTAAGCCACACCACACTCGAGACATTACTTTCTTTTTAGATATTACAAAGATTTCAGATGTGAAATCACCAAAGAACTCCGAATGCACTTTGCATAATTTTCCCTCCCTTAGACTTCATGTAAATAAAGTATGGTTCTTGCATTGTACTATTCACTGTGCCAGATTATCAATTTTTTTCCTCCTGAACAATGTTTGGATGCTTTCCTTACAATTTCCTTGCAATATAATTATATTTTGAAAGAAACAAGCAGTTATAAAGAAACATGTTTTATAATTATTGGCAAAGACATCTACTTAACTCTGGAAGGAATCAAATCTTAGAGCTTAAGAAACAAAAATGGAAAGAAAGAGCAAAACAAAATCTCTGATTTGGTCATCTAGAGAAAGAAGGTTTGTTTACCACCTGGATAAGCAAACATGGAATCCTGCATTTCCTTTCCTTTCTCCTTTTCCCTTTCCTTTCACCTTTCCTTTCCTTTCTTTGTTTTCTGTTCCTTTCACCTTCCCTTCCCTTCCCTTCCCTTCCCTTCCCTTC
>NW_012267257.1:2912336-2969716 GCF_000151885.1 Dipodomys ordii
TTCCCTTCCCTTCCCTTCCCTTCCCTTCCCTTCCCTTCCCTTCCCTTCCTTTCTCTTCCCTTCCCTTTCTTTCTTTCCTTTTTTTTGTATGTTGTAGGGCTTGAATTCAGGGCCTGGATGCTGTCTCTGAGCTCTTTTGCTCAAGGTTAGCACTCTATAACTTTGAGCCACTGTCTCCACTTCTGTTTTCCTGTTAGCTAATTGGAGATAAGAGTCTCATGGACTCCTGTGTGGACTGGCTAGGAACCTCAATCCTCAGATCTCAGCCTCTTGAGCAGCTAGGATTATAGGTGTGAGTCACCAGCACCCAGCCTCTATTTTTTGAAACAAATTTATTAAGCAAAACTTCTTTATGGAAAGTGGTCTTGGTAGAAAGTATTGGGAAGATTTTCTGTTCTTTTTTTGTATTGATTAGCAATACAAAAATACTCCCCCCCAAAGATTTAAGACCATCAAGAAAATTTGCTTGATAAAGTCAAAAGGTTTGTTAGAAGCTGGACACTGGTGGCTCATGCCCGTAATCCTAGCTACTCAGAAGACTGAGATCTAGTGATCATGGTTTGAAGCCAGGCTAGGCAGGAAAGTCCATGAGAGTCTTATCTGTAATTAATCACCAAGAAAACTGGAAGTGGTGCTGTGGCTTAACTGGTATAGTGCTACTCTTGAGTGAAAAAGCTCAAGGCCAGTACCCAGATCCTGAATTCAAGCTCTACCACCAACCAAAATAAAAGTTTGTTATGGAAAAAAATAATACAAGTTATGTAGAAATTATGGTTCTAAACTGGATAGGTACTAAAAAAATTAGAATCTCTTGAGGAGAATCTGTCTATGTATTTTGGTGTGTATTTAACAGGTTTTTATTACTTCTACTCCATGGACAGCCTTAAGAACTTGGGTGGGAGTTTCTGAGACAGGCGATAAACTGTTGTATTTGGGAGCTTCGATGAGAGGCCCTCAACCTGCTGAGCAATTATATAACTTACTATTCATAAGGGAGAATATTTTTTCTCATATTCATTAGTATCATATTCATTGTATCTCTAATCTAATTTTTCCCTGAATTTGGTTAATCCTAACTGCAATCATCAGAGATGCCTGCTGATCATAAAAATCCCTATACCTTTTTCTTGGACCTTTACTCTAGGAGCCTTTGGGGTGTACATGGGAATTCCCACAAGTACCCAGGTGATTCTGATACTCTTCAAAGTGTAAACAATGTGGTAAGAGAGTAGGAACTCTCTGGGAGTGGGAAACAAGACTTATTTACCTGACTTATTTACCTTAGTGTCTGGTTTTTTGCATAGTTGCTGGGCACATAACACACTAGAACACAAATATTTGTTGAAAGAATGGCAGAAATCTTCACAAAGAGCTTTTGTGGATGGCTTCATTGTTACTATTGTAACAGAGTCTCAGGGGATGAAGATTCCCTTCATCTTCTGATGCTTTCATACATGGCAAAAACCTTCTTCCTTTCCGTTCACCATGTGAGCATCTTCTCATCATCTGGCTCATTAGTATCAGTTTGATTGGAAAATTAATTGCCAGAAAGATATTATTCAGTGTCCTTTGGACTTTGGCTGCAAGATCTTTCTGAGCCAGATCAATGTTTACAGATCTGAGTATAGATTCATATTAATAATACCATAATTTACGTTTATGTAATACCTTCCTCTTAGGACTGCAATCCTTTGTAAGAGAATATTTAGCAAGTTCAATCTATTCAACCCTCTATAGGTGTGTGTGTGTGTTGTGTGTGTGTGTGTGTGTGTGTGTGTGTCTGTGTGTGTTGTCTTAAGGATGCCTTACACATGAATCTAGTTGACTGGACCACCAAGAATTTAGTGGCAGTGATTCTTCCACCTGGCTTCTGGGCCTCAGGGCGCCTGAAAAAAGGTGTGTCTCAACAAGCAAAGGCATCTTCCTTTCAAACAGGTAATGCTTTGACACTTAGTTTATAACTAGGTGTTACCTTAGCTGGAGGGGTGAAATGGGGCTGAGACAGGCCAAGGGAGGAGTGTCTTGGCAAAGAGGATGTGGTCTATGCTGGAGGCTTGTGACAGACTAACCTGCATCTCAGACAGAAGGGCCGGAAGAATCTTACCCAACAGGTCAGAAATGACAGTTGGTAGAGAGTGAAATTGAACATTGGCAGGCTGAAGAGTTTTCCCTGAGGTCCTTGGCTGGTTGATACATCCATGGAGAAAACTGAACTTTGACCTAAAATCCAGTCCCCACACCACATCCTGCAGAGAGAATATTTAACATCCTCTAAGGTCTAATCAGTGAACTTGGCTGGGATGTGACTTGACATATCACTGCGTTGTCTGAGCAAGGCTAATTGAAAATATTTCCTCGGAGACATATTTTTTCCTATTGAATCCTAGATTCTAGGAGGAAAATTTTTGAGGTTATTCATCCCATTGCTTCTGGGAATACGTATCTAGAGAAATACTTCTTAGTTGAGGTAAATTTCCATAGACAGTTATCAAGCTCTGAAGTTTTTCCTGACAATGCATGTGTAGCTATGCTGTGGGGTAGTGATAGATGCCAGCCAGCATCAGAAAATATTACATAAAATGTCTCTTTGATTTTGGCTTGATTTTGCATATTCTAAGAAGACAAGGATGAATCATAAGTATTTAGCTAGCTAGCAAGTTTCTAGTATCTGCCAATCTCTGTAGTAACTTGAAATTTTCCCAATTGGCCTCTAGCCAATGGGCCCTGTAGGCAGCATAGATGCTTATGAAAACTAGTGTGTGTGTGAATTACTTCCAGGATCTTTGAACGTACAGGACAGTAAAAGTTTTATGTAGTAAGGAGTACTAAGGAGATGTTCATTCCTTTCCTTAGATGTAAATCTTCTTCAGTATTTTGATTGAAGTTATAAATCCTCTATTAAAGCTCCATGGCCAATGGAGAAGATATGTCAGTCACTTTTTGTCACTGGCAAAATACCTGAGAAAACAACTTAAGGGAGGAAGATATATTTTGGCTCATAATTTCAGTTCATAATCATTTGACTCTATTGCTTTTGGAGCTGAGTGTTTTGAGGGAAAGCATCATGATTTGGAGCATATGGACACAGAAAGTGGCTCACTTCATAGCAGTCAGATTGAAGATATCAAGACAGAAGAGGTGAACACAGGATATACCCTTCAAAGACACATCCCCCAACCCTGAATGCCTCCAGTCAGACCCCACCTTCCACAGTTTCTGCCACCTCACAACAGACATTTAACCATGAATCTATCAACTTGATTCACAGCCACATGAATCCTAATTCATTGCTTACGTCAAGCCCTCAGGACCCGATCACTTCCAATACATTTATCAGCTGGCAATTCAGCATTTAAGTCCTTAGCAAAGCCTTATACACAATCAGAGAGGGAACTTTTTCTTTTCCAGGCAGTTTATTCTTTTCCCTCTAGAACCACAAATCTACTGATGTAGTCACTGCAGAAGATTTTTTTCCCCTAGAATAGAAAAGAAAGCCTCATTTTTCAATACAAGGGAAAGTTGAAGACTGAATGTAACAAAGCCTAATACTTTTTGACTCATTTGATATTGAACAAGTTATTTTATTCTCACATTTAGTTTCCAATGAACCTAGGAAAGCCCATTAGGTAGTTTTAGGAAACTTCATTGGTTAAGAATTTCTTTGTTGCTTTGTATGTCCTTCCCCCATGGTATAACCCCTGTTTTCACTGTATTTGATGTAGGTATAATTTGTGGACCCATTGCAACAATGAAATGTACAAGACATTATGTCCAAAAATGAACTTTACAACTTTGGTGAGGGGTGGGGGTCGGGGAGGTGGGAAGGGATGGGAAGGGGAAACAAAGGAGGAGGTAGCAATGCTTGATAAGAAATGTACTCATTACCTTGCCCATGTAATTGTAACCCCTTTGTACAGTATTTTCACAATTAAAAAAATATTTTTAAAAAAAGAATCTTCTAAGAACATGACATTTATTCATTATCAGATCTCTACAGATTTTTTTCAATGAAGGTTATTACAAAACCTAATTTTTGAAGAGGTTAACTCATTTTCCAACATCATACAGTTAACAGTAGCACTTGGACTTGAATATTTTTTTCTGTCTACAGGGAATTTAGAGACTAGGCAAGAGTCAAATGATGACTTTCCAGCTTGGCTTCATAACCAAGTGTATGGAAAATTTATTTTTCCAGTGTCCTCCTCTATCTGACAATGATTTATTACAACAAATTTAGACTTTAAAAAATGGACTAAACATGTGCTGTCATGGGGTCAAGGGAGAAGTCAAGGAGAGGAGACCGGACAAGTGGAGAGAAGGAGGGTGGATGAATGGGGTTCTAATATTCAATGTACATATGTGAAAAAGAAACTTGGAAGGCAGAGGGGAGGAGGGGGGTAGAAAAGATAGAAGAGAATGATGAAAACAGGTCAAACTGACCTGTTGAATTGAAACCCCTTTGTACAACCACGTAACGATGATAAAGTATATAATAAAATAAAGAAAATGGTTTGTTCCCATTTTACTCCACAGGTAAGTTTCTGAGGGTTCCATTAATACCCCTGAACCAAGTTGCAACCACCTGGGAGACCTTATAGATGCCAAGGAAAACACCAAGTGGCACAATTCAGTTACAGAAGACAGAGACCAAGAAGGTTGCCACAGAGTTCCCTCTTTGAAAGTGGGTAGGTAAAGGTCCAATTGTCTCTTGAATAAGTAGCAAAGCATTGCCTATAGAATGGGGTGTAGATCATCACTCATAACATTTCAGGTCTATTTGTGTACTATTTTACTATTAAGATTACAATCCTTCCTCAGATATTGTTCACCAGCTGCAATCTCCTATTCTCTCTGCAGGCATCCATATGATGTCTAATAGATGCCTTCTTCAGTATGAGTAGTGCTTGGGTATGGCTTGGAGAGGTTTTCTATCTCTCTAGAGCTTTTAGAAAAGAATTTCTAGGTCTACTTTAGCAGAGGAAAGCAATGATTTAATGCGACAGTTAGTTTAGAGTGGTTAACGTAAGGATCGACACAGATCCTTTTTAATTAAGGTCTTCTAAACAATTAAAGATTTTGGCCTTAGTGTAAATTGCTCTAAAAACTTAAGATTTCACCATTGAAGAAATACATACTTTATACAATACCAATGAAGAAACTCGCGGTGCAAGTTGTTTTCTAAATAAAAGAGTAATTTCAGTTGGGCTATTTTCTAATGAATCTATAATAGAACTTAATTTTTAAACCTTCTTTCTAACACAGCTTTAATAGGCCCTGAATGTCCTTTTGCTCATTCCCCAGTGCCAAGGTTATTGAGTGGTTTGTCAAGATATTTACAATATTTTTTCCCTTTGTTCTCTTATTTGTTAGCTGTGTATTATTGGGAAACTCACTTCACCTCTCTGAATTTCATGATTGGTATTTATCAAAGAGGAGACTAGACTGTTTCTTATCTTTATGTTATCTTCCTCCTCTGATAGTGATCTCAGAGCATCCTATTTTCTTACTGGAAAACAAAACAAAACGGCTATAAGCCATTGCAAAATAATGATTTTTCTTGGCAGATTATAAAATATCTCACATATGCTGTGACTACTAATAATTCCTTGCTATTTCATAGAATACTGCCTTATGAATTTATTAGCTATTTAGCCATGGGAAAGAACTCAGGAGATATAACTTTGAACAATAAAACTTTTATTGTGTGTGGCTCCAAGTATTTTATGAAGAACCAAGTATTGTACTTGTTTGTTGAGGTGTTTAACACATACAAAGAGATGAGGAGTATAAGGGCTGTAGGGAGCTGGGAGTAACTTTCTTTTTACTCAAGAACAAACATTGAACTTCTCAATATTTTCATGTCATCTTAATCGTGCCTTTGTTCCTTTCTTCTTTCCTTTCTGGTCAGATAAGCAGACATGTTGTTTTACATAGCAAGGGTGTTGATGGGTGTTCGAAAGGAAAACAATCTGATTTTTGAACAGATTGTTTTTTATGGGTCAGCACTTTTGTGACTATAACAGACCGTGACTGATTAAGACAAATGGAGGTTGGATGATGGCAGGGAAGCAAGTTTTGTTCCATGAGCAACTATGGAGGGTGATAATTCTGGGCTTTGGGAGCTGCCAGGAATCTGCCCCAATAGAGCACAAACTTGAGCTGTAGAGAGAGATTCAGGCTTGGCAAAATCGGATCTCATTTGGACAACTTCTTGTTACCCTGGAGCATGTCAGACTCTCAGGCGAAAAAGAGGAGGACTTGGTGAAACCCTAATTAAAGACAACTTTGATAAGACCAACATGATCTGGTGACTGAACACACTGTACGCTCTTCCATTCCATTTGGGACTGGAAACAAACATACAAAGGATGTCCCTGGTACAAATGGCACAGTTGGATTATTGACTTAATTTAAAATTAAAATGATATAAAAAGAAAAAAATAAAATGATATCAATGGCAAATGTTCTAACTTGAATAATTATACCGAGGTTATGTAAAAGAATGCTTTTGTTTGTAGGAAGAACACACATGTATTTAGAAAGAAAGAGCAATGATGTATGCAGCTGCTTCTTAATTCATAAAAGAATTATATACAGAGAGACAGTAGTGGATGAAACAACTTTGCTTGTAACAGTCAATTCTTTGGTAATTTTGACTAAATCAAAGGGGAGAGAAACTGAGAGAGAGCAAGAGAGAGTGAGAGTGAGAGCCAGAGCAAGAGAGAGGGAGAGAGTCTGGTTTTGCAAAGGGAGTATGTTAACCAGTTACCAGGAGATCCCATTCCCTTTGTCCAGGCCTAGCAATCTGGTGAATTACTAAACTAGAAATTCAAGGATTCAGCTGCAAATAAAAACCCTAAGCTTATTGGTACCATGAAACCCTAAACCTCCCCTTTTTGCTCCAATATCAAAACCTATTCTTTTGTATCATTATCCTTTGTCTGGATCAGTCTGAATACGAGCTTGAGTTAATCAGTTCCACTCCTTCAGAAAGTCTTTCTAATACCTTGACCTAAGTCAGAAGAAATATGTGTAAAATCTCCCCAGGAATTGGGGAAGACTTTAGTAGTTTTCAAGCCAGTGGGTCATTTTTTTTTATTGTAAGCCAAGGTCTTTAGATTATATTTCACTTTTCTCCCACCCTGGCTTAGTCTGTCCTTCTTTGTCTCACTCACTGTGAAGGGGGAAAAATTCCCCATCCTGGCTTTATAAAGCCATATTTTAGTTGGTGGGGGGAAGGGGTATTCAGTTTCAGTCTGAATTATGAAGAACATTACTTCACACTCTCCATTTCAATATATATATATATACACATATGCATATATATGTACATAGATATCCTTCTTGGACATCGAATTAAGATGGATACATTTAATCCTAGTTTCCCTAAGACTTGCAAAATTTCCCAATGAGGTAAAGAGGAGAATGCACCCAGGGGTTAATAGAAAGAGGATGACACACCGGGGTCGTTTATTTCAACGGGAGTGTTTGTTTTTACATGTGGATTTTCATTGCTCCTGGAGTATTAACAATGCTGAAGATGCCAGTCTCCTATTTGCAATTCCCACCCAAGAGCTACCTTTGATCTCATCTGGAGTTCATATTCAGGGAGTCTTGAGGAATAAAGGTCTTTTCTTGCTACTTCATGGCTGTAAAAGCATGTCTGATTTGGAAGCTTCATAGAAACTGCTTGTGAAGTAAGTCTGCTTTGAAGGAATCTGGTCAGCACTAACAACAGCAGGAGGAGCAGGAGGAGGAGGAGAATGGTTTGGAGAATGCAATTCTTGGAAACAAAGATCGACATCAGACTTATGAGGCTGGAGGAAGTTAGAAGGAGACTTTTGCCTTCAGGGTGTCCCATCTGAGCCGCCGGGTACTCGTCTGGGCAGGTAGCACTTTAGTTGACACCTTCAGGATGAACAGACAGGGAGAAACTTGTAGTCATTTTTCTTGGCAGAAGCTATAACCCAGCCCAAGTTAATTACGTCTGAGAAGAAGAATAGTGTCTGGGCACCTGCAATTTTCAATTTGGTACCTCATTTTTCCAGTGCCAAGTATTCTATCAAGCCATTCACATGTATCTTCACAAAGTCTCTTCCTGGTTTCATAGGAGACAATGGGAACACTGAGTTTGTAAATGTCTATATAATTGTCTCTGTTTACTGAGAGCTTCATATGTGCCAGAGCTGATTAAGTGCTGTGCATGCATCCTGTCAGTTAATCTGCATAACAACCCTGTGAAGGAGGAATTCTTATTACTCCCACTTAGCAGTTGAGAAAACTGGGGCTTAGAGAATATCTTGCCGCAAATCACATGACTAAATAACATGGAGCTCCTACTTGAAATGAAACCTACCAGGCTGGAAGACTCAAAGGTTTGCAGAACCTGTCAGCATTCAGACAGATATCCACACACTCTTATGAGTGTGCATAAGAGAGGGGCATGGTTGGGTGTGATTTCACAACTCAAGCTAAAATAGGGATATTTGCTAGGACTATAGATTCGTTAAATCCGAACAGACTGGTATTCTCTGTTTACAGTTCTTCCTTCCCCTAGTGGTAAATGTTATTAATGGTGGTGATTGAAACATGACATCCTCAAGTATGGCTGCATATTTTGAAAGGAGATTGGAAGGGATTTAGGAAAAAGTTCTTTCTGTCCTCCTCTCATCCTCCTATTTTCTTTCCTCATCTCCCCCCAAAGCTGGTGTAATAGTAGTTTAGAACTGAAGTGTCCCACAAAGGCCCAGGTAGTAAATGTTTGCTACTGAGTAGCAAATGATAGAAACCTTTAAAAAAGAGGTCTAGTGGGAGGATTTATGTCTTTGGGGGGGTGCCCTCTCCAATGAGACTAGGGCTACATGGGCTTTTCTTCTCTTTTACTTCCCAGCTACCAGTAGGTGAGCAGCTTTCTCTGCCTCACACTTCTTGTTCTTCTATGCAACTGGACAGGGCCAATTGACCAGGACTAACCTCCAACTCAGAACAAAAGAAAACCTTTTCTCTTACTAAGTTGATTGTTTCTGTTGTTACAACAGAAAGCCCACTAGGACAGCAGGTAATAGGAAATGCATACCTAGAAATCTTTTCGCTAAAGCAAGCCAGAAAACCTAGCAATCTAACTCTCTGACCTTCTCCTTTCTCTCTCCACCAAAAAATAAATACCTTGGGTATTCTGCCATATAAAAAGAGAAGGGAATGCTGTACACAGAGGCTGAGAAGAATCTGAACAAACAGATACTGATGGATGCCCCCTTCCTCACTTTACTGCCATCAGATTATACCAAACCCATTTCTGCTTCACTGAGTCTAAGCATGAAGATAGTTTTCCTTAGTTCTTCAGGTTTCCATTTCCAAAGGCTCTCATATCAGGTAAAACTTACACACACACACACACACACACACACACACACACACACACACACACACACACACACACACCACCTTTCTTTTATTATGGGAGTGACAGGAATTCATTATGACCCTTGTAATCAGTAGGGGGAAATGGTTGATCGTTTGGGTCCTACACTGGCCTCAGTAGTACCTTAGAAAAGGCTTTTAGTGTTAGGAAGTGGAGAAAATTACATTGTAACTTGCTTCTCTACTGATTCCTTCCCCATAAACCAAAAATAGTTTAAGTCTTTCACTGAAAACAAGACCGAACAAAGCAAACAAGCAAAAAAGTATTACCTCTCTCTACTTACTGTACATTTCTCAGTCTGCATTCCCTCCCTGGATCAAATCCTATGTCTTTCTGACTTATCAAACTTAGAAAAAGTAGCTAACAACTTTCATTTTTAGCTATCTTTTAAAAATTAACTGTTTCTTTCACACATTTACCCTGCACTAAAACTGCTTCACAAAGGTGTCTGTCTAATGTTAAATGCAATGCATTGCTCTCCCTTTCCTCATTATAAATTTTCAATCATACAAAAAATGGAAAGAACTGTACATATCTATGTATCTAACATCCAAATACAATAATAAATATTTTACTATATTTTTCTTTTCATCCATCAATTCATTAGTTCAATTGAAAATTAGTTGTAGACATTAATATACTTAATTCCAAAGTTGTATGGCATGAATATTATTGACTGTAGTTCAATGCATCCTGGTTTTATTTTGGCATATTAGCTTGTAACATCTCTGTGTCTCTCTGCTAAGATTCCCAAATCCAGCCTTAATTTAACCTGTTCCTAGTATGTTAATGTCTAATTAATAACTTTCTTTCTCTCTCTTTTTTCTTTTTTTTGCCTTCCTTCCTTCCTCCCTTCCTTCCTCCCTCCCTCCCTCCCTTCCTTTCTCCCTCCCTCCCTTCCTTCCTTCCTTCCTTCCTTTCTTCCTTCCTTCCTTCCTTCTTTCCTCCTTCTCCTTCTCCTTCTCTTCCTCCTCTCTTTCTCTACTTTATGCATTTTCTTCTTATATATTTAATGAATTTTCTCTCTTTTTTCTACTCAGTTCTTACACATTGCTGTGCTTAATCCCTCCACTTGATATATATTCTTTCTACATTCTTTTAGCATCTCTTTCATTTTCTCTTTCTTAGATTCAGCTAAGAAATGAATGAGGTGTTTTTGTTTTTTTTTTGTCAGTTACAGGCTTTGAACTTGGACATCACCAATACTACCACTTGAACCAAAGTCCCAGACCAGACTCAGATAATAAGAAGGTAAGAAATTATCAATCTTGCTTGTAAAAGCAATTATTAGGGAGGGATATTAATGAAGAACAGGAGAGAGTTGGCTTCAAGTAGAGCCCTTAGAACTAAGAACTGTTCTACCTCAAGGTAACATGGCTATGTCTTTTACACTTTGATTGGTGGTCTATCCTCCAACTAGGGACTCTTTGCTTAAGCCTCTCAGATGCTTGTTGAACTACAAGCCAGACCCTGGGAAATTCATTGAAGTAAATTGTTGTGTGCTATGTATGGTTCAACCTGAGATCTATAGGGATTTCACTGTTCATAAAACTTATCTGCCAAAGGAAGGTGTGTGTGTAATCAGAGTTACCAACAAAATGTAGAAGATTTCAAAGATTGAGGGACTTATATTTGTTACTCACTATAAAGAAATGCACTGAAGTATTCTTGGAAAGGGATAGAGGGTTGTTATTTATTATTGTCATGTAGGCTCTATTTCAGTTATTTAATGTGACAAGCCCAAATTTATAATCTTTGTATTTTATTTTAATAATTTTTCCATAATATTTCTGTCAACCTGTTTTAAATCTATGATTGACAGAGGGTGTGTTCAAACTGATTTGGATTTACATATGTCTCTTTTCGAATTGTATACTGTTTCAAGTATTGTTTTTGAGAGCATATTCTCTTGACTCCTTTATCATTAATATCTCTCCTTATCCCTGTTAATGTATTTGTTCTGAGGTGCATTTCTATGATGACATAACAACTCTAACTTTTTTATGCTTAGTGTTTGCATCTATGTGTTAACTCATTTTGCTACTTTTAACTTATACAAATCTTTGCATTTGAAGGAAGTTTCTTGGAATGAGCATCTTGAGTTGGGTTTTATTCTCTAATCTCACAAAGTCCAATGTTTAATTAGAATATTTATACCATTTGCATTTGATATGTTGGTTGTTATATTTTTTGCAAGTTTATTATCTATTTGTTTTCTCTTTAACCTATATTTTTCCTGTTTCCTCCTTTCTTCTTCTTTTTTTAATTTGCTCAGTAACAGTCAGATTTTAATAATAGAGCCAGGCTCAGGAAGCAAATACATAAAAGGAATTAAGAGGACAGTAGAAATATAGCCCAGGCTTCCTCCTTTCTTTTGATTTGGTACAATTGTATTTTTTCTGTTGACTTGTTATTAGTAACTTTGTCTCATATTTTTGAGTTTCAGTAAGATTTACATTAAATATTTAACTTTTCACATTTTGCATTTAAATAATACTATAACATTAACATTTCAGGTAAGAATGTTACAATATTTGTTGATTTTTGTTTCTCATTGTTTTGTAGAATTTTGTCTAAGAAGTATAATACATCATTATTTATTGTAACTTATCTTTAAAAAGAGAGAATATTTACTATTGCTGATGCTCTTTATTCCTTTGTAGATTCCTAGATTTTCATCTTATATAATTTACCTCTGCCTAAAGAATTTCCAGTAATGCAAGTCTAGGGGCAATAAATTATTTCACTTTTCATTTGTCCCAACAATATTTATTCCCTATATTTTGAATAGTATTTCTATTGAATATAGAATTCTGGGTCGAGAGTTGTCTTCTTTTATCACTTCAAAGATGTCATATCATGAAAAGTCAGCCTCAGAGTTTTAGATTAGACAGCCTAAATAACTATGTATAGTTATCCTAAACCCCAGTTCATGAAATTTTAACTTCTCTGCTAACAGGTAAAATCTATCTGCCTCTTGAATCCTTCCAGTTTTCTATTGGCAAGAGATAGAACACACACACACACACTCGCGCGCACCACACACACACATATATACAAAGAAAGAGACAGAGAGACAAAGAGCAAAGAGGCAGAAAAAGGGAGAGAAATAGAAATATACAAATGGCGATAGGGAAACAAAGACACAGAGAATCAGATAGATCAAGAGAAAGAGATGTAGTCAGAGAGACAGACTCATATTTAATATCAGAAAAAGCCAGTCCAGTTTATATAAAAGGAAGGAAAATTGATATTAAAGTCAGTATTATCTTCCTCAGTACCTTATATAATCCTGCATAACTCATTCAACTTCTTTTATTTTTTATGATAGACTCCTTAGTGTGTCTTACCTATTCACAAGAATTAGATTAATGCAATGGTTAGATAATAGAGATATCTTTTTAGCTTCCTTTTTTGCTTACTCTAAAACTGACAAAATATTTTGAAATTATATGCTTTCTTATTGAGATACATCAAGTTCTCCTAATCAAAAGAAATGTGGTGATAATTGGTTTTATTTTGACTTTTGGTTGTATTTGTGCAATATTTCACCTTGTCTCTTAAAGTTAGGACTTACTAGTCTCTCTTTTATGAGATCTTGTTCTCAGAAGGTCAGTTATAATATGGATAACACTTCACTGTAGTTATTTTCTTACACATCAATTCTTATTCTATATGTCTATAGAAAAGATAATTTATAATTTACTTTTAATATACAATAATCTTCTAAGGAATACTTACATTCTTATACAATAATACTATTCTTCTAAAGAATATTGGCTGAATTAATGAAGTGATAATTGAAATTCTCAAAATTATTTTTTTTGCTATCTCCCAAATCCTAAAATGAATCAGGAATATGTGATAATCAGTCTTGACTCTAGCAATATGTGCCTGCTTTTGGACATAGTCTATTTTGTGGAGTCGATATGAAGAATAAATCAAGCAGCTTGGAGAAATAAGTCTATAATCTCTGGAAAAAATCTTCCAATGTAATAAAAATAATCTTGGAAAAATCATTCCATAAATGGTTTTTGAGGATGTTTGCAATTAGAAAAACATGAAAAATGTAGTAGGAACTAGATTGGGGTGCGTATTATATTTGAAACCAATGGGTTTTTTAATGTGTGAGGCCAAATCATGACATAAAAATGTATGAAAAGAGATTGGAAACATGACCACAGTACAGATCCTTTGAGAATTCAGGCCTATTTAAATAGAACTCACCAGACTGGAGCCAGCAGGGTCAGGGAATGAAGGAGAAGAGTCTCTGCTGTGTCCTCTTTTCCATTGTAGGAGTCTAAATGGAATGTGTTGGCAGAATTCTACAGACCAATAGTTTTCCAATCTAAATATAAAGTTACCATTTGGAATGAACAGTAGTCTAATGACTGTTGACATACTCTCTACAAAAATCATGTAATTTATTTATTTTATAAGTTGGTAAAATACACATTGGTAATTTCTGTAATCAACTTCTGAGAATCAACACAATAGGACACATGTACATGAAAATAAAGAAAAAAGGACCAGAACATTGTTCTATGCATGTCACCAATGGACTCCTACAAGGATGTTTACTGGAGGTAAACAAAGATGTTAGAAATTTTGTGTAGTTTAGTTTGGGAGCTGTTTGTACTGAGAGAATCTTGGCAAGGACTACAATGGGTTTAGATTTGTGTTTTAGAGAAAACGAAGGTCTTACATGATAATGGGGCAGCAGAAGTAGCTCTGCTCTACCCATTTTTAAAATCACATCTGTGCTGCAGATTTGGCTTTCCGTGGAGTGGGTGCACTGCCTAGTCCTAGTTCTGGAAAAACATGGTCATGAGTTATTACAATTATAAATGTGATCTAGGTAAGTGCACACATATGCGCTCAAACATGAGCACAGATGCTCTGACAGGTCCTTTCTCATAAATGGAGCCACAATTCTCATGTGAGTGAATTCCTGCTACTTGTTACTTGTTCGTCAAAGAGTGACTGAAATTCAGAAGTTATTTGTAAACTCATCATTGCCAGAAGCACACACTCAGAAACTCTGTGGATGTGTGTATTTCATTAGGGGACCTGAACCTTTAGTGTGTATGCTTTAGCTTGTTATATTTTACTGATGGCAAGCAAACAACTCAGAGTGTGTTTCATGGTGTTCGTTGGCACATGACTCTGAGAGGCCTTATTCAAATGTACTTCAGAAAGGTTAGCTGAGCGATTTTTTGAATGTAGAGTTCAGACTTTAACTGAGCATTCTCAGTGATGGGTGATCTGTTTGGAGCCTTACAGCTGTGCTTACATTAGGCTGTACTTCCAACCATGAATCTTCAAGACGAAGCATACCTCATGATCAAGTAGGATTTATTCCTTTGATTGTAGTTTAAAACATTTTAAGTCTAGAAATCCAACTTCCTTTTTATCTGCCTTTAAGATAGCAAATTCCATGTTCTTGACCTAAGATGTTTTGCATAGTGATGTAAAAGATGTTTCTTGAGTTATAAACTTGACTTTGTGAGCTAGTATTACTATGTATAAAGAAAGTCTCTGTTTTCTCATTGGGAATATGTGACTGTCAATAAAATCTATAACGTAAGATTATTTTGTGGAGCTTGTAAAATGCCTTTCACAGAGTTTGGTATCTGATAAACACTCAGACACCGACTATTGTTATTATAATTAAATTAATTATTATTGTACTCTAATAATAGTAAAGCTTAAGTCATTCTATCACCTATTTATTCTAAGACAGTGATCAGGGCTGCTGAGGTAGTGGTGAATATGGAGCTTCATAGAAAACCAAGAAAGTGTAAATTGTACTTACTTGCATTTCACATACAGGGAAAGAAGCAAGCCAGATGTGGCCATAAATTTCACTAGAGCTTCATGTATTTTTAAAAAGTATAATGATATGTGAAAGCTAAGTCAAAGAGCATTATGAAATCAGCACTATTTTAATATCACATCAGTAATTAAATGGGATTATCCTACAGTGATTTTCAAACGATTTACCCTATCACCCCAAAGCCATGGCATTTTGTATACAGATACACAAGCATGCACTTGCACAAGAACATGTAACATCTAGTTATTGATGTAGGAACGAAGACTCCCTGAAGGAGTTTTAAAAACTCTGCTTTGACCCAGCACGCCATTCTATATTTTTATATCCATTTCTGAGTCAGCAGAAATGTGTGTAGAATCCTATGAAGTCTGCTAGCACCCCTGCTGGTCCGTGGTCAGAATCAATGCACGGGGATGGTGTGGATTGCTTATCCTATTTTTCAGGTCTGGAACATATTATTGCCACAAAATTCATTGCCTATGCAATCATCAGACCTGATGGTAATACAAGAATATTTGGGCCATGAAACCATTCTAAATTGTCAGTATTGTCTAGCACATGGTGGATCAGACATAGGGGAGTTGCTTTAGGATCTCTGAGGGAGACAATACTGTAATGTAGGCTGGCCAGCTGGTCACTGACTTGGAGTCTAAAACATTCTGGTCTTCCCTTGTCACTAGGTGATCACTTGTTTTCTTTACATGAATATTAACATGCACTTATCTGTATGGTTTACAAGATTAAGACAAACTAGAGTCTGATTTCTGAGTCCTCTTATGAGGAGGGCTGTTCAGGTTTAGATGTGGCTTGAGGGTGTTCCCCGAGGGTTCCTTGTAATGGGAACTTGGTCTTCCATGTGGTGAAATTGAGAGGTGGTAGAACCTTTATGAAATGGGCCTTAGTGCTGGGAATGCTGCTGTCAGAAGGGACTATCCCAATTCTTGTGAGACCCTGGTTAGTTCCTGTGGGAGTGGGTTGTCCTAGGAAGAGTGAAATTGACTTCTCTTCCACGTGACTTTTCCATTGCATGCTTCTGCAAGGATTCCATCCACTATGAAGGCTTCACCAGTGGCTGAACCTGATCTTGGGCTCTGAGTTTTCAAAACTTTGAGCAAGACAAACTTTTCTTTTTTAAATTTAATTTAATTTTGTTGTTTACAGGGCTTGAACTCAGGGCCTGGGCACTGTCCTTGAGCAATTTTGTTCGGCTTGTGCTCTACCACTTTGAGCTACAGCTATACTGCTGATTTTCTAGGGGTTCATTGGAGAATAAGAGTCTCATGGACTTTCTTGCCCGGGCTGACACTGAACCACGATCCTCGGATTTCAGCCTCTTCAGTAGTTAGGAAGGATTACAGGTGTGAGCCACCAGTACTCAGAAACTTTCTTTTCTTTAAAAATTACTCAGCCTAAGGTGTCTTGTTAATAGCAAAAGAAAAATAGGTAATACAATGGCTAAAGCAACAAAATATTCTAAGACAGGAAAAGATAATCCAATCAAACCTAGTCTACCAAGACTGGGAGAGATAATTGTACAATTTCACTCACCCATATTATTCATGCAGATCCATCTATGTTTTACACATCTCCTGGCCTCTTTTGATGACTATCTGCTCAGAGCAAGAATAATGGGAATCAACACAAAGAAAAAACTGCTAAGAATGTGGGTTTAGGAGTATTTACCAAGGTCAGGAAATGATAAGTGGTAGAGTTGGAGCCAAATCCTTGACCTTGAATAAATCATTTAATCTTTGAAAAATGATTCATCTGTTAGGAGAAAAATATAATTATGGAAAATATAATTTTCTGTGTGTCAGCTTTAAAATGGGCTGCATAACTCATCATGCTCATCAGTAATTTAGAATCACACACACCTTAAGTAATTAAATGTGTTTGTCTAGTAATTCACCATGTTATCTATGCCAACCAACTTTCATCAAAAATATGGGTTTCCCTCCCATATCTTATCATTTTAGACAAGAACAAGGTGACTCACTATTGTATATTCACCTTATTAATTTGCAATAAGTTATCTCTGAGGCACTTAAAATGTGATATTACTTTATGCTTTAGGAGAAAAAAATAGAAGGTGCTATAAATATACCAAGAACCATGCAGTGCAATGGTGTAGTCACATAAATTCCCTAAGGTAATTTTAAAATCCATGCTTTGACTGTGAATACTTAATAACATCTTTGGAACTTTAATCAGTAGGAAATGTTTACTTGTCTGATGACTTTCCTGAATTGGGATTTCTTTGAGGGCCAGGACTATGTATTTGTCTATCTATCTAATTCATTTATCATTTGGCTATCTACTATCAACCAATCTATCTACATGACCTATCTGCCAATCTATCTTATCTATTATTTATCTAGCTATTGTCTGTCTATCATCTCTCTAACCTATCTTTTATCCATCTATCTACCCACCTACCTATCTACCTGTTTCACACATATCCAGTTGTGTACCTTGCATAATTTCTTACACACATTGGAGCTGACCAAATAAATGTCTGTTGAGATTCTACTTCGTAGTAAAATTTAAAAAGTGATATTTTGCTGGGCACCTGTGGCTAATGCCTGTAATCCTACCTACTCAGGAGGCCCCCTCCTCCCCCCGCCAAAAAAGGTGATGTTTTTCACTTGCAATTCATTGCCCGGGTCCTCTGAGATGAGTAACCTCAGTATTCTTTGCCAGAAGAAAAGAGAATGTGGATGACTAGGACTGAACACTCCCTTCTTCCCTCTTATTCACTAACAAACCATGTCCGCAGATTTGTGATGAACTTTCCTATAATGGTTTTATTTCCTCACCCATTTCCCCCTTCATCTGACTCACATTATTACAACTCTTACATATTAAACATTTTGAAACCACAGTATGTTGAATCATTGGTGGGCCCTGGGTTACAAGGAAGCAAGTCTCCTTGGCTGGAAGGGCACTTCTAGGAAACAACTGGGGCCTTGCCTATTTTAATAAGATACCAGACTGCCAAGCCAGTCCCATCTAAAGCAAAGGACTTGATTTGACCTTCACTATTCCTGTAGGTAACTAAGAAGCATGAGAGAATTTTATGGATACTTGTATTTCCTCAGGCTATTGCAGGAGTGTGGATGTCCTGTTGTGTATGTGTGTTCAATTTACTGTAATTGTTTATGTTTTTTTTAATAATCAAAGGGTATAGTATATAACTGAGAAATGAGTTTTAACAAAGAAACACCAGAGTGAACATCAAACTGTTTCTCTTTTTCTGCTTCAGATTCATTTGTACGTCATTAGATGCTGAACTTCTATGGTTTGTTTGTAGACATAAAAACCTGGTTGTCAAAGCCTCTTAGGCTAGAAGCCTTTAATCTTCCTATCTAACCATCTTAACATGGGTTATGTTTGTTTTTATAAACATACTAGTAAAAGATTTGAAGCAGTTTGGGCTCCGTGAGAGACAAAAATGCTGACTGAATAACTGAATGGGTTAGTAGGAGGCACTAGTGGGTGTTTTATGGTTGTGTAATCAGAGGCTGAATAATCTAAGTTGATGTTTCGGTGTCACAATATGCTGTCTGCAGACGAAGGAGGTTGCACATTTAGTCACTCAAGAAATCTAAGGTTCTCAGCCCTCATATACACTGTGACTTACCTTTAGTATCTAGTGTTCTCTTTTTTTCCAGTTAAAGATAATTATTTTTCTGATTTTTATTCACAATTTCTTCCAGAATGACAAAGCTCTATGGAATTTTAACATTCTTTTGTAAAATAGCATATAATACCAGAGTATTGCAAAGAAGGGCCTACAAGTCTATATCCCACACCATGCGAAGGTTGTGATATAGTCCATCTTAGCTTGTTCTCTTGCTCCAGTCTATCTCTCTTCCTGGTCCCATATTTTCCCCCAATGACTCTCATAAGTCTCATCAATTACAAGACACAGCAGAAGATTGATACTCATTTTTCTCCGGTCCAGGCAATTGTGTAAATCAACCTTTTTTTTTTTTTTACCTTGAGGTCTGTTGTAGCTTTCCAGAAATTGCTATGGGACATCTGGGGGCACATTTCTGAGCAAATGTAGAGTCTCATCCTCAGTTCATCATGTAGGTACATCTTAAATGTGCTTTTATTTAGGTTCTTGTCCTGATAGACACTCTCTGGGGTAGTGGCAATGGATTGACTTCTGTCCCCCAGGAAATGTGATAAAGTCTTAATTCCTGATATGTACAAATGTGACCTTCTTTCAGATACCGAATCTTCATAAATATAATTCATTTTACATGAGTTTGTTAGCATTCTTCAATCCAATATAACTGTTATTATTATAAGTAGCAAGGGCGTAAATCCATACCTGAAGAGAACACCACAGAACAACAGATTCAGATTGGAGTGATGTAACTGCAAGCCATGGATTACCAAAGTGTCTTGGCCAATAGCAGCAGTCAGGAAGAACCAAAGAGGCCACCTCGCCTCAAAGCCGTAAGGAAGAGCACTGCCTGCTAGAACTGTCGTTGAATTACTGTCGTTTTTTACTGTCATAGTTCATATCCATACTTTATTAAAGCTGCCTTAAGAAACAAGTACAGTTCTCTGCATTTACACAGATTTCAATGTATTGTTGGTGCTCACTGACAGAAACAAGGCGAAAGCAAGAAAGGATTCTCGCCAGAGTTTGAACATGCTCACATGGACACCTGGATTTCAGATGTGTTGATTTCTCTGTTGTCTAAAGCATTGCAGTAGATTGCATTTTGTAATAGTAGCTCAGGAATGGCAAGATAGATGAAATCTTAGCGATGATGAAATCATGACATTTCCACTTGCTGTTTTCCAGCTGGTCTCTATGCATTGAGCAATTACTCTTCACTGAGTAAGAAAACAGTAACTTCCTAGCTCTGCCACTGGAGTGTTTCCAAGAGCCAATCAGCCCACTGTGTGTCCAAGATTCACAAAGGACATGGGGTCAGAGAGAGCCACGACAGTGTATCAACACTTTCTCTTAGCAACCTCCACCCTTTCAGAGCTACTCTTTTGGTACCAGGCTGCAGGTGAGGCACTCCGACCTCTGATGAGCTCTGCAGGTCACCAAGCGCCTCACTTAGGAAGCTAGGAGTATTGAGCCTGTGCTCAGTTTCTGCAGTGGAACCTTTTCCCCCCCAAAACAGAAACAAATCATTCTGCTTGACCATTTCCATTTAAGCCTAAATGAACTTCTGTTAAATTCTCAAGTTTGTTGATCTTGATTGGACACATGTTTTATAAAAATGTTTTGAGAATCTATCATCTATTTATTTGCATTTCTTGGACTTAATTTATATTTTCAAATTGATTTAATTTGTATTTTTCAAGTTTACTGATTGTTATTTTGTATCCTGCATTGGTCTACTAAGGACCAACTTTCCATTATATTTATAATTCTATAATAATTGTTACTGCCAGTTTCACTAAACTCTGTTTAACTTTTAAATTTTCACTAATTCTAATCTCTCTCTGGCTTATTTGTTATTCAGTTTTACAAAAAATTTGTTACTGATGAATGCATTTTTTTTCTGAGTACTTAGTTTGCCTGTTTAGCAAACATACCCATTCGATATTCCTAAAGGACTTACCATTCACTTAAGAATCTATTTCACATCTAGATGAACAAGGAAGCTGCTGTGTAAATTCTTGTTTACTTCTGCATGATTTCTTGCTTAATACAAAAGTTAGTTCAAAGATTGTTTTATCAGTTAGTGCTTTGGATCTGCTTTGACCTTCTGTTGTCAGCTTTTAGACTGCTGACATTTGATGCAAACCTTGAGTTTATATTGCTTTGTATGATTTCAATATAACTTCATCAAATTTCAATCCATTAATGGTCCGTTTGACTTTCACATTGACATTTTGCCAGTATTTTTTAAATCTCACAATACATGGTACATTTGTGAATGTGCCATGTGCTTGCAAAGAACATGTGTTCTATTTGTTGGGCACAAAGTTCTACAACAACAGATTAGTTCAAACAATTTAGTTACACATTACAAATTCTGCACATCTTTGTTAATTATCTTTTTTACAGATACATGTGTTAAATTTTTCCTATCGTGGTTGTGAAATGATCAATTTTTAGTTTTTATAAGATTTTTGATTTCAAGGGTAAATTGTGAGAACCATAAATACTCATGACCCTAATAAAGATTCAATAAATTTTGCATTTCATTAATATAACATATCCATCTTTATCCCCACATATATAGTCTATATGTAAATATGTATAGTCATTAATTTTGTAGTATGTGATTAGTGTCACATCAAGAAGCTGAATGTTCAGTGTTGTTCTAGTGCTTCACCTAAGGCCATGCTTAACATATCACAAGAGTAAGATGTTATTTCTCTTTGGTTCATATTGGGAGAAATGATTGATACTATAAAGTAGCACATCAGGAAAAGATCAATTTATAAACTTGTTCTCTTATTTGAAATAAATCCATTTTTAAAAACCCAGAAAGTTTTAGTTTATAAAAATGACATTTTAATTGACTTTTATAAAATATAGTGTCATCATTTTATATGTATATAGACTATGTAATGACCAAGTCAAGGTAATTAGCAGTACTAAACTTTCAAATACTATCATTTCTATGTGATCAAAAGCTTCAAATTATTTTAGTGAGTGTGAAACTGTAATTATTAAATACTGAAGCATATCGTTGTGCTACAGCATATTGGGTTATTTTAGCAACACCTTATTTTGGTATCCATTATCTTTTTTTCTTTATCCTTTTTCCTTCTCTACTTGTTCACTTTTACTTGTTAAGTTTTTAAAAAGAGGTGCCAAGTAAAAGCCACACCACACACGTGGTATTCAGGTAAGGGGTAGGTTTATTCATCAGTCCCGCTGGCACCAGGCCATGTTGGCACTTTACATGGCTGGGAAAGGCCTGGGAAAGAGAGCGTCTGGCCCTGGGCTAGGTCTTATCTAGGGAAGGGGCAGGGAAAAGTGTGACCACATTGAATCTAGATGTGACCTCAGTGGATGCAGATGTGACCTCTTCCAGGTGTGCCAGTTGCCTAGGTAACATAGGTACTGAGCGGAGACTTTGCTGTGAGGAGGGTAGAGTCTGCTCACTATCCAGGAACGGACCTTACATTACCAATCTTAATTCTTCTCCCTATTTCAATGTGGCAAGTATTTTAGCTCCTACACCGTAGTAGTATTTGCCTCCCTGGGCCTGTCTTATTTAACTTTACATAAACATCTTTGAGTCCCATCCACATTGCCACAAAAGACACGAGTTTATCCTTTTTATGGATAAATAATATTCCACTGTATTCAAGCACCACATTAATGATATTTACTTGTTATGGACATTTCAGTTGAGTCTTCATCTTAGCTATTGTGTGTCATGCTTCAATAAACATAGGAACATATATTTAATTTTATTTCCTTTGGACAAATACTCAATAATGGGAGCACTAGATTACATGGTAGTTCTGTTTTCAGGTTTTTAAAAAATAAAACTTTATAATGTTTTCCCTAATGGTTATATTAATTTACATTCTTACCAAGAGTATATAAGAAACTTTCTTTCTGTCTTTGTTACTGTGGTTCAGCTATACAATTCCAGGGCAACTATCCAAAGGAATTTAAGTCAGTATACACAGATAGCTACGCATCCATGTTTATAGCAGCACTATTCTCAATATTCCAAGCATAGCATCACCCTAGGTGTCCATCAACCAATGAATGTATATGTATAAACAATGTATAAACAATGTATGTGTAGACAATAGAGTATTGTTTATCCATAAAGAAAAATAAAATTACGTCCTTTTTAGGAAATTGGATGGAACTGGAGATCATTATGTTAAACATAACAAACTAGACTAAAAAAGAGAAATATTACATGTTTTCTTTTAATGTAGACTATAGAGGGGAAAAAGGAATGACATACGCTTGAGAAGGAACCAGTGGGAAGATGAAAGGAGAGGGTGATGGGAGATGACGATGTTGGAAGTAAGTTCTGTGCACACGTGAAAATAGAATAATGAAGCCCATTACAGTTGATTCTGAAGGGGTGGGAAGAGGATAAAAACAGTGATAGAGGGAGTGAATATGATCAAAGTATAGTACATACATATATGAAGGTAGGAATGAAACACTATTGGACATTTAAGTTTTGCTTATGACAAAAGAATCATTCTCCACATCCTTGTCAACATTTGTCATTTTCTTTCTTTTTTTTTTTGGGTCTGGTCATGGGGCCTGAACTCTGGGCCGTGGCGCTCTACCACTTGAGCCACAGCGCCACTTCCGGCTTTTTTTTCTTTTTGCTTATGTGGTGCTGAGGAATTGAACCCAGGGCCTCATGCATGCAAGGCAAGCGCTCTACCACTGAGCCACCTTCCCAACCCCAACATTTGTCATTTTCTATCTTCTTGCTTACAGCAGTTCTGTGATGAGACAATATGTCTCTGTGGTTTTGATTTGCACTTCTTTGATGATAAGTGAGCTTGAGTAATTTTTTATAGAAATTTTTGAAATATGTATGCCATCTTTTAACAAATGTCTATTCGGATCCCTTGCATATATTTAAATTGTTATCATTGTTATTTTTATCTAAAATTGTGGGATTTTCTTCTGTATTCTGCATATTAATTCTCTGTCATTTGGATTATTTCCTTTATTATAAAGAAGTTTCTTAGTTTGACAAAGTCCCATTTATCTACTCTTGCCGTCGCTGTCTGTACTTTTGATTTCTTGACTGAGAAATCTGTGTCACAATATCTTACAGTGATTTTCATACATTTTCTTCTGGTAGTTTCACTGTTTCAGGTTATACAGTTAGTTACTGGATCTATTTTGTATTTATTTTTGTATATGGTGGGATGATAGGTTTAAGTTTCATCTTTCTGTATTTATATGTTCACTTTTCTCAGCACCATTTTCTGAAGAGACTGTATTTAATTCTGAAATTCTTTGAGCTTCAACATTTTTTTTTGTACTGTAGCACTTTATTTCTCCTCACTTATTTCTCCCTTGCTGGGGCCTAATGAAAACCAAAATCAGCTGTCTTCTCTTAAGGAATTGAGTACAAAAAAACCTTACATAAATTAAATGAATAAATTTACAGGTGTAAATGCAAACCGTTTCCAACTCAAGACAAGTAACAACCCACAGTGCTCGGGAGGGAAACACCAGTGAAGAACGGAACTGGTTCTAAGGCTCGGACTTTCCCACCCAGTGAGACCGGCAAGACTGAAGTGGCAACTGGTTCAGGGACCTTTGCCAGCCTTAGCAATCCTGGAACCATCAGCTCTGACCCGTTAATACCCTTCCCAGGTCACTGCGGGGCGCTCCAGAGCCGCCAGGTCTGGGCCTCTTCCCCAGTGCACTCAAGAGCCAGGTGGGCTGTGGGGCTGAAATCAAAGATATGCACAGGGTATTAATCGTATACCAAGGGAACAGTAACTTGAATACAAGGTCAAAGTCGGCAGCGAGTTCTATAACTAGTGAAGAGGAAATGGTCTAATTACTAGCTTCCTCACCCATCCATTTCCTTTCCTATTTCTTTTCTTGTTTTTTTATTTTCCTTTTTTTCCCCTTCAGTGTGGAGATTGAACTCAGAGCCCCTTGCCTGCCAAGCAGTCACTCTTCCACTTGAGACAATGCCCTAAATCCTTTGTTTTTAGTTTTGTCTTTCAGACAGGGTCTCTCGCATTGGCCTAGACTGCATAGGATTGCATGTGGACATTGTTATATCTGGCTTGATTTAGGGAAAGGTTTGCTAGTCTTTTTGCTTGTACTGACTCCAAACCATGATCCTGTTACTTCTGCCTACCTAGTAGCTGGGATTATTGACATATACGACTCCCTACAGATTATAAGAAACCATAACAGTTGCTATCTTTGTAGATTTATTGTCAAAAACAATCCCTATAGGTGTGAATAAGTACATCTTAGTTTCTAATACCAATCAGTTCCTCAGTTTTTACAGACTGAAAGATTGTAAATGGAACCTCCCCCAAAAACATTCCACCATATCCATCTTCAGAGAGCAAAACCATGAACGAATAGACTAGTGGTCAAATTACCATGTTTGCAGGTGGTTTGTACACAGTAATGGAAAACTCAAGTACATGGGTTAATTATCCATCCAAGTACAAGTTCTTTTACAAATGTAGTTCTTAGTTTACCTAAAATGAAAATCTCATTTACAGGATGTGTTATTACACACTATTCTTCAAGTTGCTCAATGTCTGAGGGTAAGAAGAGGGGCATATCCAGTACCAATTCCTTATCCCTTACCTTCAAAGTTTCAGCAAACAATCCCTGGTCCCAAACACTCTTAGATGGGGAGGCAGGCAGCGGAGATACTCAGAGACTCTGGAGGAGAGAGTACAGAAGAACTCAATCCAAGACATAATATTTTTTCCTTTTGGTTTTATTTGAATGAAGTTAGTTTTATTCAGATCAGAATCTCTAAATGATTAAAACGATTGTGTGTATTTCAAACAAAGCAGTATACTTTCTGAGGATACTAGAAGACACCATGCCCCTACCTGTAACAAAATTGTATGGAGAACTCAAAGAACTTTCTGGATCCATTTGAAATATATAAGTGCTGAAAGATGTCAAAGGAAGAAACAAACTTGGCAGGGAAGAAGCGAGGAGCCTATCTCTGAAGGATCAGTGTTTGTATTAGAGGGGCTGTATCCTAACTGACAATTTCTACATATGAAAGTGATTCGACTTAAAGGAACTCTGATGAATAGGGTGTCTATCACCTTTTTGTGGAAAACCATTAAAAAATCGATAATTATGTACAACAGGAGTGTGAGTTACCCTCAGTCATATTTTGCAATAGCAAATGGCAAGGGAGGCTGTCAACTCGGGTAAGGTAGTTCTCTGGAGTGTCATTTCATGAGAGATTACAGAGTCAGTGCTTATTCTGGGAATCGGCAAGATTTTGTGCTGCAGGGGCCCTCCCTGAGCCTAGAGTATTTGGCACAAGGAATGCGATAGGAAAGGCAAGGCAGAGTTCAGCTATTTATTTCTTTATTAACTAAATGTAACCTAAACAGGATCCAAATGATGACTCAAAAGATATTTGATCATATGATAATGACTTACTATTACATTGAGACTTGAGACCAATTTGAAAGAACAGGGTAGTCTTATTACTTCTAAACCCTTGTATAAAATAGCTTTATTCTCATTGTCTACTTATATGCTTATGCAGTTAAATTTCTCTGGGGAAACAAAAAGTTTTATTGTGTCCTGGATTTTATTCAAAGTGCTTTTCTGATGAAAAACTTTTCTGGCAGCATTTTCAATAACCTTGCTTCATGCACTCAGCAACCTCTAATCATCTCACATATTTGCCCTATCTTGGCCTCCTACAACTTGGCCACCAGAAATTACACAAATGCTGCTACTGAGAATTTGTAGAGTTCAGTGTAATACCCACTTTTGCATCATCTATCAGTTTTAACTCTACCTCATCAAAGGACCCACTGCAAGTTGTCATCATTTTCCTCAGCACAAGACATAGGCTGACCTGTTGTCTTTCAGCAAATGGCCATTTCAGGTAGATTCTGTCAAGAACAGAGTAACCATAGTAGATAAATTTGAATTCAGGATATCAGTCAGAGAACAGTTGAAAAACTGGAAAAGCAGAAAAGCAACCCAGAGGTAACCCAGATATCATGATTATAGCAAACAGACCTTCAAGCTGGGAAACTAAAAGGAAAAATTTGGGATAATGAAGAAGGGACTTTGGTCTTACTGTGTGAATATCTAGAGACCCATATAATTTATCATGTGTTAGTGCATTTTCTTTTACCATCTAGTGTGCTCACTTGTAGGTTTATAAGCACCTTCTTGTTACCACAAATGAGGGAAACAGTGTTTCTTTGGGGTCTGGCTTACTCTGCTTAATACATTTTTTTTCCCAAGAATTTTCATTTCTTTCCTAATGGTACAATATTGTTCTTTCTGATGGAAGAGTACACAGTGCTTGACTTACATAACTGTAACCCTTCTGTACATCACCTTTACAATAACAATTATATATATATATATATATATATATATATATTTATGGAACTTAGGCTTCTGAGAAGAGATTGTGACCAAGATGCTGAAGGTACTATCTGGAGAGGTAATAGCCCCCCAAAACTTGTATAGTCCACCATTTTGTTCCATGTCTTAGCATGTTGTCTTTAGGGGAAAAAAAGTAGTATGAAATTGCCAAATTCATTGTATGAGAATTTTAGCAAATTGGATTCAGTTATGTCTGAAGACAATTTGTTATGGCCATGTAGGATCTATCTCAGCACTAAAAGGTTGGTTTGACATTTAAAAAATCTCTTAGTGTAATACATTATATTATTGAAATAAACAATATGTGGAATAAAACAATATGATTGTTTTAACAAATGAAGAAAAAATATTTGACTAAGTTTAACATTGTTCAGTACAGTTATTTGTCAAACGAAATGTATGGAACCTCTTCAAACTGGAAATGGCATCTATGAAAATTTATAAGCAACACAATTCCTGAAGGACTGATTTATGAGATGAGAAAGAAGGCAACTAGATGGAGTAGCTCATGTCTTTAATCCTAGTTATTCAGGAGGCAGGGAGTAAGAGGATTATAGCTCAAGGCCGTCACAAGACCTTATGTTAGCTGGTACAAAATGAACCCTGGTTCAGGCTACCATGAGGAAAAACGACTTAATTCAAAGTATAATGAAAATAGAGATGACTGGGAGCATCATTCAAGTGGTAAAACACTTGTTTAGTAAGCACAAGGTCCTGAGTTCAAAGCCCAGTTCTGTCAAAAAGAAAAGAAATAAGGCAAGGCTGTTCAATCTTATAATTTCTATTTGTCATTTTATTAAATATCATGACCTGTGGAAAATGACAAGCAAATAAAACAAGAAACATACAGACTGAAAAATAGGATTTAAAAAAATTTTCAGATTATATGATTATATCTGTAAAAATACTAAGAAATAGATCATTACTGAAAAAGGGAATTTAGAAAATTCTTTAATGTGATATTAACATACAAAATTCAATCACATTTTCATATACTAACTATAAGCAATTTGAAAATAAAATGTCAAAATTTTCATTTTTTATTAGCCCTAAAGTATGGAACATTTATAGGTAAATATAAAAATATATGTAAGATGATAACATTGTAGTGTTAAAACTATTTCTAGGAAAACTCAAATAGAACTTTAAAATTTTGAGAAATGTTCTGATGGATTGGAAGACTCGGTATTGCTGCCATGAAAATTTTCCCCAAATTGACACTTACTCATCTTAGACCAGTTCAAGTGGGCAGCAATTTTAGAAGACAGCACAAATGACTTCAAATATTTATATTTGTGCAATGGTCTTACAATTATTAAAACAAAGTTGAAAAAAATAACTCGAAAGTTGAAAGCTCACACTACTTCTAAACTTACGTTAGGACAAGAACAAGTAAGCTAGTTGATGACTGGCATACTGAACATGTAGTGTTGTACAGAAGAGAACAGCTTTCACTCCTTTTGGCAAGGATGGACAAAACCCTTGGTGCTGATAATGTGTATATGCTTAATGCGCTGCCAACCATTTTGTGGTGTTTAAACATTGCATTCTGGATTTCCATGCTGCAATCTCATTGTACAATTAACAGACAACAAAATAAATGCTAAGAAACTGAAACATGCCTTCTCTGAGGCAGATGAGTATTACATACATATGTTAAAACTGAACTAGGAAACTTGAGAAAACAGGTGGGAATGGGATAGATGAGGGTGAGTGATGGATTGGTGGCACTGATCAAGATGCATTGTACACAGCAATTGAGATGTTGGATTGAAATCCTTTGTAAACCATTAAAAAACCACAAAGTAATTAATGAAAAATGTTTACATGTAGGTTAATGAAATACAACAGTATGACCAATTGGGCAATTGATCTTCAACATATATGCTAAAGCAATGTAGTAGGGAAAGACAATCTTTTAAAGAAAACAGTACTGGAAAGTCTTTTTTTTTAAAGCCTGTACTATAGATAAAATTTACACACATGTAAAAAATATTTCAAAATGGATCAGAAACTTAAACACAAAAACTAAAAATATAAAACTGCTAGAAGAAAAAGTCTTCATAACTTTGAAATAGTAAATGACTTCCTAAACAGAATGCAAAAATCCTGATCCGTTAAAAATTTTATAAACTCAACACTAAAAAACCCTTCCAGTAAAAGATGTGATATTTTTAAATGAAAAGAAAAGTTATAGACTGGGTGAAAACATTTACAGCATGTATATTTTTCATGGAAGTTGTACCCAGAATATGTAATAATTACAATATAGGGATAGAAATGTCTCAGTTAGAAAGAGGAAAAATCAGAATAGACATGCCAAAAGAAGACATAAAAATGACAAATAAGCACATGAGAATGGATTAAACAATACTATTTATCAGAAAAATACAAGTGAAAAGCACAATGAAATACTATATGATGCATCTCAAAAAGTATCTAAAACATAGGAGACTGACAAAAGCAAGTATTGATGAGGACAAAAGAAATATAAATTCCCACATCCCTGGTAGGTATACAAAATGGAAAATTCACTTTAGAAAACAATCAGGCTGGGGAAACAATGAGGAGGCAACAATGCTTGATAAGAAATGTCCTCATTATCTTGCCCATGTAATTGTAACTCCTCTGTATGGTATTCTCACAATAAAAAAAGAAAACAATCAGGCAGGTTTATATAAAGGCATATTTATAACCCAACTCAGTAATTACATTCTAATATATCTACCCAAGAGAAATAAAACTTCTTACAAATACTTCCATGTAAACAAAGACATCTTTATTCATCATCGTCTAAGCTGGAACTGTCTCAAATTTTTATGACCAGGTAAATGCCATACTATGGAACATTGTTCATTATGGGAAGAATGAGCTACAGATAAATACAATAATGTAGATTAATACAAAAATCATGCTGAATGAAAGAAGCTAGACACAAAATGGCTCATATTATAGGACTCCATTCCTATGAATACTGGAACAGAGAAACGCAAATCAACATTGATGAGTAAGTGATTTTCTTTTTTTTTTTTTTTGAGCAAGTGATTTTCTAAGACTATTGGTGAGGTTGGAGTTGACTATAAATGCTCACAAATCAATTTTGTATATAATATAACCTGTATCTTGAGTTTAATGGGAGTTACGTGAGTATGTTTGTCTGAACCCATTTATCAAAACTCATTAACTTTACACTTCAAAGTGGTATACATTGATTGGATTTTTAGGTAAATTACATAATTAAAAATAAATTAAATGTGAATATCCCAGAAGTAAAGTTCTACATTGAAGAATTTATTCTAAGAGAATGAGAATTGTGAAAAATATATTGACAAATATATTTAGTGCTATAGTCAATATAAAGGTACTTTTCAGAAGAACAAGTGAAAATGAAGAATGTTCAACATCTCTGGTCAAAGGGAATTGCAAATAAAAACAATGCTGAGATTCTTCCTCATACCAGTTAGAATGGCCATTATCAAGAAAACCAGTAACAAACATTGGTGAGATGGAGCCAAAAGAATCTCTCTTACACTGTTGATGGGAATTTAAGCTTGTTCAACTACTCTGGAAAGCAGTGTGCAGAGTCCTCAAAAAAACGCTTGGCTTCTTTTTAATGTTGCCAATCTCTTTAGAAAATAATGACTTTTTTAGACTCAACTTTACTTGGATTTATCTGACAAACTTCAAGTTATTCAAAAGAGTTTCTGTCAGAAGTCTTTTCTTTGCTCCGAATTCCCACTGTAAGCCTAGCTAGAAAGAGAGAGCAATAACCATGCTACAGGCTGGTGGCTGGGCTGCCTTCAAATCTCCTATACCAGATTGTTATTCTGTCACTTTAAACTCAACCTTTCACAAAATCTCAGAACATGTAAATTGTAGATAAACTTTTTGCCAGTAGGTAACATGGATGATCACTCTTCCAGTTGCCAAGAATCCTTAGGCCTATCTGAGATCTTTTAAACCTACTCTTTACTCTCTACATTTCTATCCTCATCATGCTCTTGTTTAATACCCACTAGAAACACCCACTACTCTCTGCTTACAGCAGTAACTCTGGCCACCTCTCCAAGCTCCTCCAAATTCTTCGTGCAAACCATTTCCAAAGGTTTAAAAACTAAATGCTCAGCTTTAGTCACATCAATAAACACACACACACACACATACACACACACACATACACACACACACACACACACGAAAGTATGTGAATTTCTACCTATAAAATTCTTACCTACAAAAGAAGAGTAAAGGTATGAACACTTCTCCTGGAATTTTAACTGTTATCTTAAAGCCCAAGGATACATTTTTGCAATCAGTATAGCTAGCCCTCTGTTCAATTTCTGTTAGGTAGAATTGTGCTACAAGGAAAGTAAAGCTATATTCTCAGTCCCTTAAAGAAAGTCTTATCTTTAGTTTGCCTATAAAACTATTTGCCTGTTAGAGTTATGGATTATGTAAACAGTATGCACATTTCAGTATGATTCTATTCACAAATTGTGAATAGATAGCATTGTTTTAATGTCATTTCAACAGTTTACAAGTAAGTATATTACCTCATCAAAGTATCTGAAATTGAGTTCAGACTTCAGAATATGAAAGTCCTAAGTTCAACTACCCTATTTTTCTCAAATGTGATAAACAGAATTTTCAAATTTCTAACACATTATTCTGTGCATTCAAAAAATATTGACAAATCTTACAAATGGACATCTAACTTTTATTAGCCAACCATGTCTTTTTGAACAATTTACTACATTCTAGTGAAAATGACCCCCGGCACCAAAAATATAAATTGGTATTATTCAATCATCCTATAAAGATCATTAACATTAGAAGACCAGTTGGTAACAATTGGTAGGACAATACATAGATTTAAAATGGAGGAAATAAGCTGTATTAATTTTAATATAGTTAGTCCTTGAGATAGATATTACATGCTTTAGGAACTATGTTTGTATTATATGTCAAATCCCATTATAAAATATGTCATTGGAATGGAAAGGTTCATAGCAAAAAGGATGTCCACACCCCTGGATGGTGGCCAGTTTATTTCAAGCCACATTCAATACAAAAGAGAGACATTTTTACTGTCTTTGGAATTTACTAATAAATTTGGATTGTGTTGCTATATACGTCTAGCCAAAAGGCTCACATCGGGTGTGCATTTTCCTGTGCATAGATCCTAGAACTACTTTCTTTATGATCACTTTCCACATTCCCTTGAATTCCTGCTGATATAGAATATAGATTTCTACTTTTATTAATGTTGGCAAAATAGGTGAAAAGTATTTGAGGAGGCCAAGAGTTCTCTAAGAGCTTTTCTGAGATCTAATTATTCCAGATGATAAAGCATTGTCTTCCAATGCATGTCAGGATTTGGTAGCATAATCTGCTGATATCTAAGGAATGTAGCTTGACAATCACTTTGGCTTTAGGGCTTTCAGAGGATTGATTTAGGTGGTAAAGTTTCCAGGCATGAATCAGAATCCAATTTTGAACACAATCTCAGCATTGCTGTGGGAAAAAAATGGAGACTTTACTATTCAGATAACCAATCAAACAGGTCACCAGCATAAGAAATTAGAATACCGTCTAAATGGAATATACAAAGATTCTGATATACAAAGATTTTACTTAACTTAGAAAGTACCAACTAATTTGGAATACAAGGAGCTAAATCTCAAGGATAAGCTATTCTTTGGCATTCAAATAGACATACATAGTTGAATGATATCTGAAGTGCTTCATTCAAAGGCTGCCTAATGCCTAATGTAGCTGCTGCAAGACAGAAATTGTACTTGTCATTACTAATCACAGGAATCTTACTGGACTAGAAATTATTGGAACTACTTTGGAAGAAAAAAATAAGCTAAATCTTAATTTAGAATTATCAGCCCATCTTCTCTTCCATAAGTAATAATATTGCATCATTTGTAAAGAAGTGGAAAGACTTGAAAAAATTATGTAAAGTGAAGTAGGTAAGGCACAGAGAGAAAAAGGATGCATGTTTCCCCTTATATATCAAAACTAGATTTAGTTTATGGACTTATAAGTAAATATTTTGAGTGGCATGCAAGTACGTGCAAATGTTCTCACTGAAATATGGTAGATTCAAGAGTGATCTCGAATCATGTAAATCCTTAGAGAGCCAAAATTAAAGTTCAGTGAAACAAAGCACAAAAGCAGAAACTTGAAAGGGGTAGGGCAGAGCCAACAGGAAAGTGGTAGATGAATAAAGAGAAGAGAGGGACATGTAGACAAGAATTCAGTTTCTTACAAAATTAAGAAATGGGAGGAAAGGGATGGGTAGTGGAAGGATGGGTGAGAATGTTGAGAGGGGTAACATTGCTCAAGATCAACTCTGTTAAATGGCAACTCCTTTGTTCAACTACTTAAAGATGATAATAAAAATTTAAAAAGAATGGTCAGTTCAGTTTATTATTTGTAGTAAAACACTTATTTTCTTGAGAAATATGTCTAAGACTTTCACAGCAAAGTTATGGAAAAATTCAAAAAAATTTTATAAGTGCAACTAGTTCTTGTTGAGAAAAAGAAAGAAAGCAAACCAGAAGCCTTTTCTGATATGTCTTTTATCTATGTTTTTTCTATTATACGTGAAGCTATATGAGTAGTTTTTTCTGGGTGGTACAGTTTGGCAGCTCAGTTCATTAATATTCCAAGAGATAAATGAGTAAGAAAGCTAAGAAAGGGACATTTCCAGGCACCCATGTGATCCAGTGTGACCCTATTTCTGCTCTGTGGGCTTCAAGGCATCACTCTGTAGTTGATCATAGCATGATTTAGTGCTTTTGCTACCACTAAGGCTTTGCCCTAGTTTTCTGGTTCAACAAATAACAATAGTTCATTGTGTCACTTCTAGCATAATAGGGGCCTTGGGAAATTGAGATTCTACTTGTTTGTCAAAGGCCAGTTCATGAGATCACCATGAACCTGAAAGTCAAGAATGCAAATCAGCACCTACAGTCCTTTATTTTCAATCCAAAGGCTTTCTAGACTAATGTTTGACCATTCTGAAGAGAAAGAAGAAAAAGAACAGCTCCTGTACCAAGGATTTGTCTCATAGTTTGCCAATAATTGTCTTATGGAGATTCTTCTGAATATGCTTGAGTCCTTACTTAGCAATCTATTAGGTTTAAATTATACTTTCATTCTCCCAATAGCATTCAGGTTGTATTCTTTGGACAATTGCCTTGATTTTATTTTTCTTGTTTCCCCTTTCAATCTTCTAATTTACACATTCAGAACAATTGTTAATTTTCTATATATCTCTGGAAGTTACTGAAGAATGACTTACATAGAGTATTTCACATGTCAAGGGAGATATATCACATTCTTTTTACTATAATTTGGTTACTCAATGTTATAGTTATTTAGAGGTTGACTATCAGCCATAAACCATGTATATAGATTCTGATTAAATAATTACCTTTCTTATATACATTTATAGAACCTGTTCCTATAGGTTCTAAAGTATAAATATCCAACAGCTAAGGATGGAACCTACATTATTGTCTTCTAGAACTACACAGGCAAATACAGTAACTACTAAATCCACCAATTATCTATGTCTTCTTAAACTAAATTAATTAAAATCAAATAAAATAAGAATGAATCAGCCACATTAACTGTCTTGTATGAACTTGACAGTGTCTGGTGGCTGCCACATTGTATAACATAACAATAATACATTTTCTTCATCATTTAAAGGCTTATTGGAGAGTTTTTATTTGTTTATTTTTGTTTTTTTTCTGAGAAGAAACAAATCCACATTATATTGTCCTGTTCTTATCTAAAACAAATGATAGGAGTCTCAAAATTCTAAGTGGCCAACAAAAAGTTCAGTCCTTGTACCATCATGTGAATCTTGCTCTGCATTATTTATCTTGTTTTACACATCAGAAAGCACCAAGAGCTCACATGACTTTCCCATTGTCTTCACAAGTTAAGTGCATGGCTCAGGTAGAATTAAAGCTGACAGCCCAGGGGCTGGGAAGGTAGCTCAGCGGTAGAGTGCATGCCTTGCAAGCATGAGGCCCTGGGTTCGATTCCTCAGCACCACATAAACAGAAAAAGCTGGAAGTGGCACTGTGGCTCCAGTGGTAGAGCACTAGCCTTGAGCTGAAGAGCTGAGGGACAGCACCCAGACCCAGAGTTCAGGCCCCATGACCGGCAAAAAACAAAACAAAACAAAAAAATAAAGCTGACAGCCCAGACCACTTAATCTGTGGAAAATCCATAGGCCAGACACAATGTGGTTAAGCATCACATGTGAAACACCCTCAAACAGGCCTTTGAAAAACCCAGTATACTCTGGAAGCTCTTTTTTTTTCCCTTTTAAATAAATCTTAATGGAAGTCTGTTTATTTGGTTTTCTTAAGAAATTATCCCTGGAACTGAGGGCTTATTATATACTTCATTACCTCCAGTAGACGTTTGGTAATTATAGAATACAGCATATTATAGAGAATGGAAAGACAGAAAAGGATTAAAAAATTAAATCTTAATGAAGGTATTCAAACAATGGTATTGAGGAATATATGTGCACTGAGCAGATCATAAAATGTATGAGCAGAAAGTTGTGGGCAGCTTCCCCAATGAAAACCACATTCCTTCATCCCATTTGTATGCTAGCAATGAATCTGTCACAAAGTATCCCATCATTCCTAAGCATTGAAGAAGTATCCTGAGATCCATAGAAAAAGATTCAGCAATACCCAAATTAGTATCCATAGAGTAGGGATATACTGAGTTCTTTCTTCAGAGACCTAATGCCTTTTCTTTAGACAGCTATACCCATCTTAAAGGGACATGCCCTGACATTTCAAGGACTGATGGATATGGGTTTAAGTTAGTCTGATACTTTGGGACTCAAATTCCCTTAATCATCTCCATTATAATAAAGGCATATGGGATAGGAAAAGAAATTAAATCTTGGTTTATGACTATTTCAATGAGCTCATTGAGGTTAGAGTCCCACCAATGGTCATTTCCTCTATTGTGGAATGCATGGTCAAAATGAATTTACTTAGTCATTAGCAAAAATTATCCCATTAGTTGCTTTACCTTCAAGTAAGAGCTACTGTAAATCAGAGAAGTCAGGTAAAAGCTTGTCAAACTGCCTTTTCTTTAACAAAAAGATTAAATAAGTGACAATATCATTTTTTGAAGAGACTGGAAGACTACAATTTTAAGAGCTGGAGGGATGGCAACCTTCATGATCACCCCAGTGAATAGATCAGTCTGGCTCCTTCAAACACTTGTGGCACAAGATGGGATGACAGTAGCGTAACGGACACTTAACTAATTTCAGCTGCTCTGCCATGTGGGCTGCCTTTGTGAGTAGAGATGATCACAACTTCCTCGGGTGATATGAAGCTTGTGAGCTGACAAATGCATTCTCTTCAACATCCGTCAGAAATGAGGATGTGCCGTCATGCATACATGGAACGTACAACAGTGTTCATTGACTGTTTTAGCCCCTGGACTCGGATCATTCTTGTCTCTGTCACAAAGTCAACTGAAGAGTCTAGATTATGTGCAAGTTCTGGAGATCATTGCTTTGGTCCACTCTATCAATAACTTCTTAATCAGAAATACCAATCTATATGCCTTGGTAAGACCTTTATGCTCCAGATGGAACACGAAATATCATAACAAGATTTAGCTTTTCACATTAATAACTTGTTTATGGGTTTTAGTGTTACAAGGATGCTTGAACATCTTCATTCAATTGCACTTCACACTTTTTCTTTTTTGAATATTTTTATGATCTTTCAGTAGTTGTACAAAGGAGCTGCCATTCAACCACTTCATACTTCCTGACGCTAAGAAAGAAGCACATTCCTTGGTAAGTTTCTTTGGATGTTTGAAGCGCGTACTAAATGTGGGTTGAGGGTTCGGATGTACTTCGGATGACTGCTGTGAGCCATTTATTGAGAAGAGAGATTGCCAGTATTGATCACAGAAGAAGACATGGATGTGGAACAAGCCGTGCTACTTGTGGGGCTTTACAGCCCAGCAGATCCAATGGTGCTGGAAGAGCTTCAGCACAGAAAACACTACCTGGAGCCTTTCTGGAAATCCCCAGAGAAAGAACTGCAAGGCAGGATCCTGTAAAAGAACCAGATACTATGTGAATAACAGATCCTGGCCTGATACAGCCCCTATCAAGTGGCCAGTCAACTGCATCTTTCATGAATTGGTGACTGTCAGCTCACCAAGTCATAAGTTGGACCCAGACACAATCTACTATATAAAATGGAAATAGTTGATTCAGTATAGAATTTTAGTGAGGTGAGAATACAAATGTAAGCTACATAGTAGACTCTTGTTTGCAGTTGTTATTTTTTTCCCCAGGACTTTCTTTTCTAAACACTCAACTATAGCCCCTGGTATTTTCTTACAAATGTTTAATGGAAGAGACAAAAGCCTAAGCTTGGTTCATGGATATGCCAGTTTGGTATTCGGACATAAGCTAAGAGTGGACCCCATTACAGTCCCATGAAAATGTGGGACTGAATGACAGTAGTAAGAGGAAGCCTTCCATATGGACATTCTCTCAGTCATTGTTCCATTTAGCCACTTTGTTGGACTGGAAAGTATAACTTAAAATATTCCCAGATCCATAATCAATAATAAGTGGTCTAGCTGATTGGGAATACAGAAACTCCTCAAAAATAGTGAATGATTTAGTTAGTTGGTCAGGAGCTTAAAAGGAGAAAGAATGAATGGTTAGTGATAAGGATGTCTGAGAAATAAGTAGGTGGTTTGACCTTTATTATTGGGCACAGAATGTAAGTAACTTTGTGCCACACAATACAATAGAGATGCCAAAGAAGTATTTGGACAGCATCCATCCAAGCCTGACTGTATCATCACCCACCACAGGCTGGACAATGGGCTTTTGTATGATGTGGATAAGGTGATAGAAAGGGTTTTTTTTTTTCATTGGCTCAGCACCTGGGTATATTCACAGAGACTAATAAAAATATTGATATATATCAGCATATACTAATATATGCTGATATATAGTGATATATACTAACATATACTGATATATATATACTAATAAAAATACTAATATCTAGTTTGTTGGTCCTCAAATCAATGCTGCATCCTTACCAAGATACTATTTCTCAAAGAGAACAAGCAGGTACTTGGGGGTAAGTTTTTACTTTGCCCTTCACCTCCACCTAAAAAGGAATAGTGTTTCATTTTAACAAAGTCATCTTGTATTCCAGAAAGGTTGACCTGTGCCTGGCCTAGTGTCACCAGCCACGGGTTCACGAAGGATGTACTCTATTAACAATGTATTGCCTTGACCAAAGGAACCAGCTTCAGGGCAGAGAAGTGTAATGGTGATTCCCTGAGCATCAGATCTGGTAGTCGTACACACAACATACAACCCCCAAACTGCAAGACTTGGTGGACAATAGAATTAAATTATATTAGGTATTCCATCAACTTGAGATGACACCTTACATGGATGACGTGCCAATCTATAGGATATAATATGTACATAATCCAGTGGCCATTGCTGCTCTACACTTAATAGATAAAATGTATGAGTTTCAGAACTAAGCATCTGAGTAGAAGTGGTCCTAGTCATTATGGACTGTTTGAGGATTTGTGCTTGTCATTCCTGCTCCCCTATGCTCAGTCATTCTGGAAGCCATGGTTCCAAGGAAGGACCTTTCTCTAGCAGGAACATAAGCAATCTCAATAAACACTCATTGCCTTGTTATTTTGGGGGTTGTCATGGCAGAGGATGCTCATCCTGAGAAAATACATACCATAGTATAATTTCCCCACCATCAATAGGAGGCCAGATGACTTCTATATCATTGGGACAAGGAGATCACCTGGGCTACCGAGTTGATCCAGTTTAGCATTTGGTCCTATTTTAGAAATAAATGCAATTACAAAACCACCACTCAATAAGAGCACTGTTACAAAGATTTCAAGCTCTACAGGGATGAATGGCCACAAGGCAAACTCCTAGACCAGCACAGATGCTGACAGACTTGGAGTGGTAAAGGAGCAATATAATTAGCATCAATTATATCCTGAGGTTAAATGTAGCAGTTGGGACTGGAGTTTTTCCTGTGGACCTTCATTTTTTTGGTTTTCCCCAACATTTTAAGTGATATAAGTTTGAGAGAGAAGATATGATAGGAATGAATGAACTCAGGGGTGGATTCACACAGCATTAGAAGATGGAAGTGGTATTGTTGGTGGCATGTTCAGATCCACTTGATTTTTCATAAAGGTGATGGGAAAATATTTTAGGAAAAAAGTGGTAGAGATTCTGTGCCATAGACATGCCACAGGGAACCCAACTCAGCTATGGTGTGCCATTTTCCTCATATGGAGTCTGGCCTTGGGTTAAGTAGTAAGATGGCTTTCCAGATTCACTTTAATGCTCAGCTGCTGTAGGAGTTGGACAACTGCCTTGGAAATCCATCCTCATCTAAATAGGAGACTTCTTTCCCAGGAGATGGCTCTCTTCTGCAGAAGACTAACACAAAATAAGACTACAAAGATACAAATATTATGGCTTCCTTCCTTCAGGATGGGAAAAATTGTATAGTGCAGTTCTTGCTTTGATGCTCCCGATGGATCAAGCTGAAGCTAGTCATCAGCTTCAATCACGTCTTTGTTTAGCTTTCCTCTCCACCCTAGACTTTTGCAATTAGAGATATTAGATGATATAATAGTCAATAACTGAAATGAAAAGGAGAGATAAAATCACTTATTCTACATCCCTTATTACCCAGTCCATGATATCATTTTCTCAGTAATTCCTTACATAAGTCTCTTCATCCTGTGGAGTTTCTGGAGAACCTGAGTTAGAATGAGGCATGAAGCATCTAAGAATCTTGGATGAATTCCAAACACAACTAGTAATAGTCAAAGTGTATCTTGGAAGGGAAGATGTACACACACTGTACACCTACTCTGTATGTTTCAGTACGAAAGCCAACTGAATACCTCAAATGGCCCAGGAATATGCTTTTAGAAACTAGGAAAAGTGAGGGCTTATGTTCCAAGCAGTGGGCATGTTTGTTTCAGGGGCCTGTGGGCACACGTATCGCCTTCTGGAAAGGCATGCAGCTGTATGCCAGTGCCTAGAATAAATGTATGTCTAAATCACATGTATTGGAAAAGAATCAATAGGTACAAGGCCTGCTGAGCAGAAGACAGGTGAAGCAGTTTTGAATTATCAATGTGCTTGAAGAATTACTTGCAATAAGCAGGACCCTCAAACTAGGCTTGGATCTAATTCTTTGGGCTTGGATATTAGTGGAGTTTTATAATTAGAAATATTATAAGTAGTTAGAAAAGGACAGATAAGATCATCTTCCCTATGGACAGAGATGTGTATATACTTTTTAAGTTCACGATGATGAGAGTAGGTACTCAATGACTTGCAGAAATAAACAAGACAAGTCAGAAGATCTGGATAGATCTGAAACTGTCCAAAGTCTAGAAACCACTTTATCTGCCTGATAGAAGCTTTACCAAAGCCACACATGTAGTTATTGAAATATTTGATAAATGTCAAAGTGAATCTGGCCCAACATTTTAGTACATTTGGTTTAGTTTCATTAACTATTTAATTTTGAATTTGGACTTGTCAATGATCTACCATATGCCAGCAATAGCAAATGGATTTTATCTAATCACGAATAAAAGTTGCTCAGGCTCTTTTCACTAAAGGCAGGGATGTTATAATTTCTTTGGATAAATCACCTATTATATTTTGTAGGGTAGTGAGAACAGATGCAGAGAATATCAGAAGGGCCTTATGAGAGACTTAAGGAAGACCTCAGAAGTCTAAATAGGAAATTTGTCACACAAGTGAGAGATTGTAGGCTGCATTTTTCGCAGATTCCACTGCCTGTGTACCTTATGAAATTTCTTTCAGTTCTTTGAAAATCTTGACTCTAATAGCATTTTCTCCATATTTAGGTATACAGAGTTGCCATGAAGTTCCTTCTTGTTCAACTATTTCTCACTGAATTGACCAAAAAGAATGTTATTCAGATTGCTGCAACAGGCTTTCCTTTGTATTGCAGGGCCATTCTGATGGCACAGATCCTATCCTCTGAGTCATGCAGCCTGAGCTGGAGGCATGGAATTCTGAGAAGATCTGACCCAGCCAAGTGAGCCACTGACATCAAAAGACTTGTGGCTCAGATCTATGAAGCACCTAAGAGGATGGACGCTGCTCCAAACCTCAGTGTGCTTTAGAGCCTGCCAATCTAGACTGGAAATCTTACAATGACACAATTTCCCATGAAATGTCCGAAACTAGACTTTATGTTTCCCATCAGGTCACAAGTGTCTTGCTATATTTAAATTTGTTTAGTGCAAGTTGTCATCTTGGCTCAGAAGGACAAGACAGTGATCCAATAAATAACTGACCATCCTGGGAGAGGAAGGAGTTCCATGTAGATTCTGATCTAGGAGAATCTGGGGGCATTGTTATTTTTGTGAGCTAGTCCTCTAATTCCCCTAGCAAAAGGAAGAAATATGTACCACTGATGTCTTTGACAGCTTCTTCCAGGATTACCTGTCTGCTGATAAGAGACTGTCTCATGTCAAGGTTAGAATGGTAACAAAAGAATCTTCACTGTTAACCTTGCAGGACAACTTTGAATATCTTAGTCAAGTGTAAACAGATAACTGAAAAACACACTGTGGCTGAAAATGTCATTATCTTCTGGAATATGAGGTTTGCAGTGTGAAACTTACAGGCATAGAAGAGGAAGCAAGGTGGTAAAGCTGGAAAAGGGTGTAAGTGCAGCAATTGGGCGGTGACACTCCTGTGGACCCCTTGATTTCTAAAGTGCTATCAGAATCGAGTGTCTAGAACTGGTACCTGTTGCGGATCTTCTTTTGTAACTTTCTCCTTTTTAGGAATCTCCCAAATAGAAGACAGTTTGACACATGTAGGCAATCAATATCTTTTAATTGAGCAGATTCACCCTTCATTTCATCTACTAGGAATTCAGATAAAATAACTACAATGATGGCATATTTGTATTTTTTTAATACAAATGGAAATTCTATTGTTCTCTATAGAGCACTGTAAAAGTTTAGGGCCTCATTACCAGTATATATTTTCCCCATTTGTTTATGGAGGACTTACTCTTTGTTCTCCAAGGTTACAAATATGAATAGGAAGGAGATTGTTGTTCTAAGAGCAGGGCAGGCTTCCACGGCACGAACACTTTGAATCCAGGTATCTTTAACAGTTTTATGCTCATATGCCTCTTTCTAGGCATCTTAAAGCTTTTTGAATAACAAACCTTGCATTTTTATGTGCATAGGATCTAGATGAACATGCTAATCCTGCCTCAAAGGTTCATTTGAGGAAAAAAAATATGTAATTAACTGTAATACAATAGTATTTTATATACTATGATTATCTGGATGGAAGAAAGGAAGGAAAGCAGGAAGGAAAGAAGGATGGAAGTAGGGAGGGAAGGATAGAAGACACAAGTTCTGTGTTAGGAGTCATAGAAGGAAATATATCTATATGTTTGTGAGAGGTCAAGGCTCTAATTTAGGATGTTATTTTAGTGAATATTGTAGATCTTTATGCCTTATAACTTTTTATTTTTCCAAGACATTGAAAACTTATGTTAATTTGCACTGATTGGTTTAGTCTAACTAAATCCATAGCACAAACAACCAGAGATTGTTAACTAACATTATTTTTGACATGCAGACATTACTTACCACTGCCGACTAAAAAGAGCAAATTTTGGGGCACAAAGAAGTGTGTGTGGTGTCAGGGAATAGGCAAACATTTGGTCATTAGTTGTTTTGCTTTGAGTTGCCGGTGGCTTGAGTCGGTAAAGAAGTAAGATATTTTAATAATATCAAATGATAGATTATTAAGGAAGAATAGTAGGAGTAAGTGATGGAGATTTGATGCTGAAGAAATCCACACATGGAGATATTAATTTGACATAGGTAAGGCTAAAAATAAAAGAAATTAAAAATTGTGACATTAGCAAATATAGTAATTTCATATTTTGCATTCTAATATTTTCCTGGGTAAGCTAACAATAGCACCTTAATCTGAAAACAAGTGAGTATCTGTAAACACACATAATACACACACACTCACACACACACACACACACACACACATATTGGGTGGTATTGGGGTTTGAATTCAGGGCTTCATGGTCATGAGGCAAGCACTCTACCACTTGAGCTATGCCCTCATCTCTTTTTACTTAAGCTGTTTTTCAGATAAAGTCTTGTGCTTTCGGCCTAGGGCTGGATTTGGACTGTGATCCTCCTACCTTTGCTATAGTGTATTTACCACCAATATTGGCTTGTTCTTTGAGACAGGGTCTTGGTAACATTTACCTGGGGCTGATATCAAACTGTGATATCAAAATTGTGATGGATTTATTTAAGGAAGCAATTTAAATACATAGTTGAGCACTGTAAAACCAAAAATTATCATTCTCTTTTAAAATGATTTTGATGCTATAGGCATACAAATTATTTTTTAAATTTTTTGTGCACATGTGAACAAAATCCTTAAATTCTGTTTATCATGAGAGTTTCTTTTTCATCCTGTCCATCGCCACCCCCCCTTTTTTTTAAAACAACAACAACAAAAAGAATTCAGCCCTTCTGTGTGCTCATCATCTCAAAAAGAAAAAGAAAATGAAATGGAAAGAAAAAGAAAGAAGATCCATTCATCTACCGAGGGACATTTAGGGGGGTTCCATATCTTAGCTATGGTAAATAATGATGCGATAAACATGGTTGTGCTGGTAGCTTTAGTATGGCCTTGTTTGTGATCATTTGGGTAAATATCCAGACACTATGCTGGAAATGAACTTTACAACTTCAGGTTGGGGAGGCGTGGTGGAAGTGGAGGAGGGAAGGGATAGTAGGAGAAAAACAAAGGAGGCGGTACAATTCTTGACAAGAAATGTACTCATCATCTTACTCATGTAACTGTAATCCCTCTGTACAGCATCTTTACAAAAAAACTTAACTGTAAAAAAGAAAGAAGACTGCAGGCAACACAATTTGAAAAGGAGGAACAACATTGTCTTTTCTTTTGTTTGCATCTATTTTTAGACGAGGGTTTCCACCTGAGCTGTAACTGGAGGTGTTAACAATCAAGTTAATAGAAGTGAAGACTAGGTTTTTGAAAGAATAACTATCTGAGAAGGAATTGGAGAGGCTTAAATAATAATTAAATGCCATGAAAATTCAAATGGAGGGAGAAGATTTCAAACCCAGAGACTGAGGTAGGAGGTCAGGATACAGGTAGGTGCTGTGAACCGCTAAGTTTGGATGATGGTGACAATCAGCATCATCCATATGAAAGCAGCACCGACAGATCCAGATTAGAAACTGAGATGTTTGGCAGAGATAGTTTTTGAGAAATGTAACATATCAAAAAAAAAGTTCCAAAACACTCACAAGGATAAGTCCTATTGACTTTTTTGTTGTTTTGCATCAGTGAGGTGTGTCTGTGCAAGTGAATTCTTAGGGGAAAAAAGCAGATTTTTTTTTTGTAATTTTGCTTATAAGAAAGATTTTTTTCTTTCTCATCTGATAATGGATTGTTAGAGGATGTGTTTCCTTGGATAGACCAGAAGTATTGATTCCTATTTCATTGATCAGTAATACCCATTTGTGGTTTTGGAACCAAGAAGGTGGAACCGGGGTCTTGGGAGGTATTCCATAAGTAATACCCTAACCACCAACAGGCAGCCAGCAGCACACTGTACATTATGGGATGCTGAGATGTACACATGGGAGACAAATATCAGATGCCAAATGCTTCCACGTCTTCTGGACTATGTTCACCCTACCTTCATCTAATGGCAGCCAGGAAATACAGATCTTCTCCCACATCCCTTATCTCCAAAATCTCCGACGATTTATAGAGTTGTTTATTGTTCCCAATGTCTGTTCTAAATTTTGTCTGTGTGACTGCTGATGTCACTCTTTTCCATGCCATTATTTTCTGCCATTATTTTAGCTCCTCTATAGTACCGATAACGCAAGGCTTGTGTAGCAAATTTGCATTTTTGAGGACACTTACTGTGGATTGAATGTACTCCTCTCATTTATATGGAAAAAAACCTCTCGTTCCCTATGTGATGGCTTTTGGAAAAGGGTCTTTGAGGAGATAATTAGGTAATTAGGTTATGAATTCTGAAGTCCTAAGATTAAATTTAAAAGAAAAAATATATCAGTAAGGTAGACAAGAATGTCTGTTCCTGGTTATCCCTGGTTAGAGTACAAGATGAAGAATGTTTTGTGTTTCTTCTTTCAGAAGTACAAGTTAAACACAATCTATTTTTTAGGAGAAAGTATATTACTTTTTATTATTTTTTAGTAGTTCTAAAAATGACTTGCCATTTAACAAGGAAGTTTATGAATATATCCCGATCAATGTCATCCCTCCCAACTTTCTCACACCCTTACTCTCCTATCTACTCTTTCTCTAACTCTTCTTAATTTTGTAGGATATACATTGGATTCTTAACTGCATCATCCCTTTCTTCTCCTCTTCATTTGTCGACCCTTTTTCCCCTGATCCCATCTTACTCTTTTTGAGTACAATAACAAGCTGAAGACATTATGTGTAAATTGGATAAAGAATCTATTCACATAGAAACTCCAATGTTGAATTGCATATACTTCAATTTTATAAATAAATACAGAATTCTAAAGTTTTAATTTATTGTTAAATGTATATCCATTTCCAAATAGGTTTGGTATCCTTGCTCCTTGAGAAAAATGAGTCCTATTTCCTGGAATCAAGGGAATTAGAGGTCAAATTATTTATCTGAACATTTCAGAACCAAACTATTAAAAATAGATACTTAGAAATTTTAAATGGGAAGATACGTTGTTTGGAGATATGTTACTACATTGATGAACTAAAACTACCCCATGTTTTTCTTCCAAGGAGGAATTTTTTTTTAGTACAGGCCACTTTCTTTTCCTTGCCTGGCATTGTGTTAAAATCAGTTACTATTACTCACTGAGCTGTGACTGGGTCATTGACACATGGAACTGAGAAAAGATCTTCTCCTCAGACTTCTAGAGGTGCCTCTTAGTCATGGTTTAAATAGACCACAGAGGAAATGAAATGTCTTGTTCAGTATCGCACGCAAGGAAAAGTCTGATTGCTTTCAACCTTACTGTTTTTTCTTTTGCCTTCAAAACCCCCTCTGAACCAATAGCCAGGAATGGTGGCTAGCACCTACCATCCTAGTTACAACTGGAAGTGTAAAAAGGATTGTGATCCAGGAGAGCTCAGGACAAAAAGTGAGACCTTATCTCAAAAGTAACTGGAGCAAAACCAAGAAAGGGTTAGAGACATCACTCATGAAGTAGAATCATGGCCTTAAAAACATATAGCTCTGAGGTCAAGCCCTGGTACCTCCTAAAATACATCTTTGGGATTATTTATCTATCTGCACTAGTTGCACTGACTAGTACTCCCCACAGCCGCTAGAGGGAGCACCCAGCAGAGAGGGACCCAACAGATTATACTACATACTCCCTATCTCAGGGCTGGGCTCCCAGAGGCTGGAAGTGAGGAGTGGGGCAAGCAGAGTATTTCTGCTTTCTCTTGGCAAGAATCCCTGTGGCTTGGATTATTCCCTTGACTAGTTTGTGTTTGTGGAAATGCACTTCTGCTTCCAACCTCCTGAGTCTAACTTGTATTTGGTCAGTTGAGAAGACCTCAAGGGACAAGCCACTCAATGAAAACTGGGTAATTTCGATGCATTCCCTCCAAGTTAGAAGACTATTTGCTTTTAAAATTGGCACTACAAAATATGAAGGTGGATACTCAGATACAGCTGAGGAGATGGAGAGATTGAAAGTTAAATGTCTTTTGCACATAAAGGTAAATAGCAGAACCAGAGGTGAGTGCCAGGTCTTTCCTTCTGCCTTAGCTCACTTGCTTTGTTGGAGATGAATTCTAAAGGGCATTTCCATTTTAAGTATTTCTTTCTGCCATGCTTTCAGAAGTATCACTAGATAGAGATTAACATGAATACACTTTTCCTAAATACAGTATCTGAATAGAATTAAGAAAGCCAATATATAGGTTTTATGGTGTTACAGCAAGTGTCTTACGTTAACCACAAGCTGAGTCTCCCTTTAAGTACCAATTTAAAGGTCTCATAAAATTTGAATCTTTTGGCTCTGTGTGGTTAATTGTAGATGAAAACCTAAAGAGAGCTTGAGTCATTTACCAGAAATTTTCTTGATATCAAACATCATTTAGAACATATTTATTACATTTTCCTAAATGAGAATTAAGGGGGTCTGAGTCCTGTAGTTTAAAGTCACATAACATATTTGGCGAATCTGATTCTGCCACCAAAGATCTTGCTTCTTCAACAAAAGAAGTAAATCAAGGAAGAGAAAGCATAAGAGAAAGAATGTGTTAGTTTTTGTTCTCTCTCATCCAAATATTAACCAGGTTGACCCTACTTAGGAGATGAAAAGAGATTGGATTCATTCAGGATAATTGTGCCATAAATGAGGTACTTTTTTTTTAAAAAAATCTCAATTTGAAAATTAAAAGTGGAAGGATAGAACAAGTCTTGTGGCTTCTAGGTTGTTGAGAAAAATCTTGACCCAAGTAAAATTTTTGTAGAAAGAGAATACAATAATATATGTTGTTACATGTGTAGAAAAATATTTTGTGTGGGAAGTGAATACTGAGAGTGGTCATCTGTGGGGAAGATTAGAAGGCTTTATCTTCTATGTTAAGTATTTCTGTAGTTACAGAATTTTCAAAATTAATAACTGCTCAAATAAACAAAAAAATAACACAAAACTTTGATTTAAGACCAGAGACCAGAATGAGACCACACATCAAATTCTAGACAGACCTGACTAAAGAGCAGTAAGAGAATCTCTCTCATCTCATCACAGGAGAAGCTGTGAGGCAAGGTTGAAAGGCATAAACTTGTCCTTATCTTTAGAGAGTTAAAAACAAGTGACATATGGAAGTTTCTATAAAAATAAAAACTGTCAGCATTGCATTTGTGATATGGGCTTGTTATCTCTGTGACTGCAACTTTCTCCCTGTTATTTGAACTTTCTTCTATTTTCATAGTTAACACTGGTTTTACTACATTCTTGGGGTGGGGGGTGGAAATAGAAACAGGAAAGAGGAGTATTAACAGGGAGAGAAAACATTCCTCAAGGCAGGCTGTGATCTGTAGAAACATCTCAGGAGTGTCTCTCCAAGGCACTCCTGTTCTTAATTTTGGTTGAAACAAGCACATGCTTTGAAGTACTGAGTCTAGTAATACACACCTTCTTCCTTTCTAGCTGGCCATATGAACTTATTTACATTGCAAGCCTCTGCCAGAGGCCAGGAAGGAGATCTGTACAATAATTTCAAACATGGCCAGAAAAGGAAGTGGCTTGGTGATTTTCCTAAAAGTCCATGGCACCTATCACATGGTACCAGAAATATTTAGGAAGGCCTATTCACAATTGCTTCAGATTGACATGACAGTACCTGCCTCAAGAAATTGCTCATCACTGGATGGTCCCTTTAACATTCACCCAGAGTCATAGAGTCAACAAGAGAACTTCAAGTGCCTAGAAAAACAGAAGTTAAGTAGTGATTGCACTTTGATTTAGAAATGAAGTCAAGGATCTTCTATTGTTTTAGAGTAGGCCAAGCTGTCTGAAAAACAAAACAGTTTAAACGAAAACATTCTTTTTACATTGTGGGATCCACCCTGTGTTGTCTTTGTTTATAATGCTATCTTATATAACTAGAAAAAAGTGTCTAAAAACAGATTGTATAAAGAATTACTAGTAAGTGTCACATTGGACCCCACCTATTTTGTTATGTTATAAGGGAAGGAAATTATTCATTATACAAAGATATGTCCTGGTAGCTAAGCATAAAGTTACTTATTACTTGTTCAATGTATACATTAAACAACAAGAAATATGCCATTTCACTATACATTGTTTACTTCCATTTTATTTAAACAAACTCTTTTTTAATTTATAAAAGTGAATTTTTTTGATACTCAAAATTTTGATACTCAAAATTTAATCACTAATATATTGTGATTTCAGATATTCAATGCACCAGGAAACATTCTGGTAGAATAGCATTTATTTTTGCTCAGAAGTTACATTCTTTTACTAAGTCTTAGGATAAAACCTCCAAGATGCACTTTAGTCTATTCCTTACAATATATCAATCCAACTGTATGGAATATCTTCATTCACTTTCTTTGTATGTAGAAATCACCATTTGGCTTTAGTAAATGAGAGTAGAAAGTTTCACTTGAATTCTTTCCCCAGTTTTGAGTACAATGGCCTTTCCTCACTGTTTGAAGGCAGCCCAACCTCATGATTAAGATGAGAAACAGTTTTTAAGAATGTAGGACCTAATATCTTGTTCCAGCATTCACTACTCAGAGAGTTTGGTCAACTTATGTGCATGCATGTATAGATACATGCATTCATACATGCCATACATATGAAGTTGTGTCCTTAGATGAGCACTAGAACATACTGACTTTGAAAGATAGGTTAATTTTCAAGTCTTAATATATTCTCTATGATTATGCAAATCTCTGAGGTACAATTTAGTCTGATAATATTTGGACTAAATTGCAAAGCACTGACAGCCAAAATCTTGTTTACTAAGTCTTAGGCTGTTGCTCACATGTTTCAAGCAGCATTCCATATTTTAAAAAATGAATTAGTGTACTCCCTTAGAGACTGTATTAATAAGGCTTTCTAAAAATTGAAAACCAAAATTTTAAAATAATCAGCTGAATATTTCCAAATACCCAGCTGTTTAGCATTATACAATTATACAAGAGTTATAAAAATCTTGGATGTTTTTGTAGAAACTCTTCATCCCATTGTTTGAACTAGGTACCAATGGTCTATGTCAACTAGAAAAATAAGCATGGGACCAGGATTTGCCATCAAAGTGTGCTCAAAGGAATCAGGCAATGCATTTAATGGAAATCAGGTGCCATGCCCCAGAGACATAAAGTAGACTGCTCTTGTCTTTAAAACATGGGATTTTAAAACATGGGATAGAAATACGAACTAATATTGTTATCCATATATGTTAGTAATTTATCGAATTAGGTTCCCTTAAATTTCTACATATATACTCCATCATCTTATTTTTTAACACCTGCCTTAAAAAAATTTATTGTAAAGCCCAAGCGCTGGTGGCTCATGCCTATAATCCTGGCTACTGAGGAGGCTAAGATCTGAAGATCACGGTTCAAATCCAGCCTGGGCAGAAAAGTTCATGAGACTCTTATCTCCAATTAACCACTAGAAAACCATAAGTGGTGCTGTGGCTCAAGTGGTAGAGACCTCACCTTGAGCTGAAGAGCTGAGTGATAGAGCCCAAGCCAAGCCCAGAGTTCAAGCCCCATGACTGACAAAAATAAAAAGATTATTGTAAAAGTCATGTACAGAAGGGTTACAGTTACATGGAGCAGATATCGAGTACATTTAGTTGTATAGTTAATTTCCAACATAGTGTCTAGTGTGCATCACTGCTGATTTAGTTCACCCTTTGTCCCAGTGTTTCTGTACTTCCCCTTCCCCTCCCTAAATCAGATAAGTTCATGTACAAGACAGAAGGTAGAAATAAAAAACAATGGAATTGAAACAACAGAAAAAAAGAACTGCAAAAAGTACAATAAAAACCTTCTTATTTCCATTTATTGGAGCTCATTTTGATAAGCATCATTTGATATAATCATATGCACATAGCTATTGTGATCTTCTCCTAGGAATATCTTCCTTTGGTATCACTGTATGAATGTTTAGAGTCCTATTTGATTTATCATGTCCAAGTGTAATTTTTTGTGTCTTTTGCTATCCGTTGGATTTATCTGCATAGGCACATTCTAATCATTACAAATAAGGGAATCCATACAACCTATGTTTCTTTAGGTCTGGCTACTTCACTTAATATAATTTTGTCCAAGTCTTTCCATTTCCTCACAAATGGGGTGATGCCATTCTTTCTGATGGAAGCATAGAATTCTGATATATATATATATGATATATATATATATATATTATATATCACATTTTCTTGAACTATTTGTCCACTGAGGGGCAGCTGGATTGATTCCATACCTTAGCTATAGTAAACAATGCTGAAATGAACATGGTTGTGCTGGTGGCTTTAGTGTGGCCTAGTTTGGATAAGTTCCTAGGAGTGTGATTGCTGGGTCATAGAGAAACTATGTTTAGTCTTTTGAGGAGCCTCTATACTGTTTTCCAGAGTGGTGGAACAAGTTTACATTCCCACCAACAATGCAGTAGCATTCCTTTTTGCCACATTCCTGCCAGCATCTGTTTTGTTAGTTTTCTTGATAATGACCATTCTAAGGTAAGATGGAATCTCAATGTTGTCTTGATTTGTATTTCTTTTGTGGCCAGAGATGCTGAACATCTCTTCTACTGAGAAGTCTCTCTTTTTAGGTCATAAACCCATTGTGTTTTTTGAGGAATTGTTTTTGAGGGGTTTAATTTTTTGAGCTCTAAGTATATTTTAGATATGAGGCCCTTTTTTGATGTATAGCTAGTAAAGATCTCCAATTCTTGCTTGCTATGCCCTTTGCTATGTAGAAACTCTTCAGTTTGATGTAATACCATTTATTCAGTCTTTCTTTGATTTGTTGTGATTCTGGATCTTTACTTAGGAAGTTTCCACTTGTACCTAGGAGCCCTAGTGTTTCCCCATTCCTTCCTGTGATATTTTCAGGGTATATGGTCTTTCATTGAGGTCTCGGATCCATTTGGAATTGATTCCATGCAAGGAAATATATAAAGCTCTAGCTTCAGTTTTCTGCACATGTATAGCCAGTTCTGCCAGCACTATTTGTTGAAGAGGCTGTCTTTCTTCCATCCTGTGTTTTTGGTTCCCTTATCAAAGATTAGGTGGCTATAAGTCTGTGGGCTCATTTCTGGTTCTTCTAATCTATTCCATTGGTCCTCAAGCCTATTCTTGTGCCAGTAACAAGCTGTTTTCCTTACTATGGCATTATAATAGAGTTTGGGTTTGGTATTGATATTCCTCCAGCACTGTTCTTCCTGCTAAGGACTGTTTGTACTATTTGGGATCTTTTATCATTCCATATGAATTTTGGGTTGCTTCCTCTATATCACTGAAGAATGTGGTTGGGATTAACACCTGTCTTTTTAATTTTAATTATACAGCTGCTTTCCTCTCTTTATGTTCTCCTTCATCAATTTCCCCTGGAAAATCAGTTATGATCTGCCTCCTCAGGTCCAATTATAGACTCTTTTAAAAACTTCAGCCAAATGTTTTATGCGTATTATTGTGACAGCCTTCCAATTAAAATACTTGCCAAATTTTAGTTGTGATGCTGTTTACATCAGCTTCCAGAGTGGTTAGGCAGTAGAATTAAAAAATTATAAAACTTATAGCCAAAATATTTGGGTTAAATTCTGAGCTTTCTACTTCATATTAACATTCAACCTTCCAGATATTCAGTATTCTCATCCTTGATGCAGAAGCACTTCAAACTTCTTCAAATGTAGTGGGTACAATTTGAGAATTTTGCTAAGCTTATTACAACCAAATTTGTTGTGAAAGTATTCCTCATCTACAAGTGAGCCATGACTAATGTTCTGTTAGTGTGTGGCTCTATTCAAGTAGCCAAAATCATGAGCCATGAAGGCACAGGAATTGTCTTTGAAACTGTCAGCTAAGCTGGTCATTTGTTCAGAGAAGAAGTAAATTAAGAAAGTTTGCTGGCCATGTTGGACCCAATAAACCCACCCAATGAAGAACAGAGTAAGAGATGACAAGTACTACTCTCTGCAGTAATAATGATATGAAAATGATAATGATAGAATATTCATTCCTAACTTTTTACCTGTATTTCTGATATTTGCAAGTAAGGTGTTTGACAAAGATATCATAGACATGCTTTGAGAATTAAATATTATAATTTTTGAAAGGCTTTGGTGTACACTTTACGACAAAGTTTCCAACCTGTGCATCAAAAATGCCTAGTGTAAGTTACCATAGGGCAGAGAAGATTATAAAAAAAATCCTTAAAACTTGCATGTAAAGCCAAGTGCTGATGGCTTACAACTGTAAGCCTATCTATTCAGGAGTCTGAGATCTAAGGTTGTTGTTTAAAACCAGTGCAGGCAGCAAAGTCCCTGTAACTTTTATCTCCAATTAACCAGTGAAAACCCAGAAACAGAGCTGTGGCTCAAATGGTATAGAATACCAGCCTTGGATAAAAAAGCTAAGGGAGAGCTCATAGTTCCTAAGTTCAAGCCTCAGTAGAAACACAAACAAAAACAAAACAAAGCCCTAGATGTATATTAGGCATTATGATGCAATATACTTTTTTCCTTGTATAAAATAGCTAATAACTAACATTTATTATTTACCTGCATTATATACTTTAATTTCTAACCATTGCATCATCATGTTATAATTTTAAAAGTTCCTGTGGCCTACAGTGAATTAGGCAAATATTCAATGTTAAACAAATAATGAAACAAATGATACATTCAGTAAACAACTCCCATGATCCTCTCCACCATGTTATATTACTTCCTTAATTAATATTACTAGGTTGAAATGTAGTATCACCATTGGTTTGGTTAAGAACACTTTGATGCTAATAATTTTATAATTTAATCTTCTTTTGTATTAGCTACTATTTTAAACGGCTTTAATTACTTTTAGCAAAATGTAATTTCTCATAATATATTAAAATACATCTATTATTTTATGGGAAGTCTTACTTTCCTAAAAATTAAATTAGTAACAAGAATTCAGTGCTTTGACTTTATTTTAAATTGTAATTCCATGATAAGAGTAGAATATAAGCAGGGCTACAGGGCTGGGAAGGTAGCTCAGTGATGGAGTGGTTGCCTTGCATGCATGAGGCCCTAGGTTCAATTCCTCAACACCACATAAACAGAAAAAAAGCTAAAAGTGGTGTTGTGGCTCAAGTGGTAGAGCACTAGTCTTGAGCTGAAGAGCTGAGGGACAGCGCCCAGGCCCAGAGTTCAGGCCCCACAACCAACAACAAGAAAAAAAAAAAAAGGGCTACAAAGGACAGCGAATAGATTTGACCCTCTTGTCTCCTCAGCATCTGCATTTGAAGATTTCACTATGGAGACAGTTGAAAACATAGAAAAAAAAAACAGAGAAAAAAATACACTTGTACTTGACATTTTCTGACATGTTTTCTTACCGTGATTCTAAAAAATAGTACAGAACAACTGACAAAGTAATTTAAAGATAATTTAATGTATATATTTAAGTTATATGCCATTTTTTTCATGGGGCAAGTTGTCTTTATCGTGGTCTATAAAGTTTGTGAATTCTATGAGCTTTGACAACACAGTTATTTCTCCACATCGGGTGATATGTACATTCATTTCCTTTTGCTTAGCGTCAGCTGTTCCCTCTTTCCCTCTCATTCCCTCCCTCCTGCCATGGATTTGCTTAGTTCGTTTTGATCAATGTCCAGTGCAGCTGATAGGTCCCGCTGTTGTATGTTTTCCCATTTCCTTCTGTTTCTGTGTCTTCCTCCTAGTTTCCCTCAGATGTGCACATATAAACCATATATGTGGTCAGCAGCATGGGGTCATTTAGTAATGCTACGACCAGAAGAGGGGAGGTCCTTTGTTTCTTGAGTCTTGTTTATTTTGTCATATCTCCTTTTGGTTTGGATTTATTATCCACGTGTCAGGGAGACCATGTGCTGTTTGTCTCTTTGCTCTTGGCTTACCTCACTCAAAATGATTTCCTCTAGTTTCATCCATTTCCCTGAGAATGCCATTACTTTGTCTTTTCTAATGGCTGCATAATATTCCATTGTATACAGGTACCACAATTTTTTGTTCCATTCATCTGTAGTGAGGCATCTGGGTTGTTTCCATATCCTGGCTATTGTGCTGCATTAAACATGGAGGTGCATGTGTCCTTGTATCCGGGTTCCTGTTGTTCAGGATAGATGCCTAGGAGTGGTATGGCTGGGTCAGAGGGGAGGTCTATATTTAGCTTTCTGAGGACCCTCAGACTACTTTCCAAAGTGGTTGTATTATTATACATTCCCACCAGCAGTGCAGTAGGGTTTCTCTTTCTCCACATCTCCTCCAGCATTTGTCGTTGGCTGAATTTAGGTTGTGGGCCATTCTGACTGGGGTGAGGTGGTATCTCAGGGTTGTTTTTATTTGCATTTCTTTTACAACCAGGGATGGTAAACATTTGCTCATGTGTTTCTTTGCCATTTTTATCTCTTCTTCTGGGAAGTCTCTCTATAATTCTCTTGCCCATTTAGTAATTGGTTTGTTAGGTTTGGGAGGGATTAGTTTCTTGAGTTCCCTGTATATGCTGGATATTAGTCCCTTGTCTGATATATTGCTGGCAAGTATTTTTCCCAATTAGTTGGCTTTCTAGTTTGGTTGCTATGTCTTTAGCTGTGCAGAAACTTTTTATTTTAAGGTAGTCCCATTTATCAAATCTCTCTTCAATTTGTTGTGACTCTGGGACTCTGTTCAAGAAGTTCTTGCCTGTGCCTATAAGTTCAAGTGTCTCTCCTACTCGGTCCTGTAGTAGTTTCAGAGTTTCAAGCTTGATGTTAAGGTCTTGAATCCATTTTGAGTTGATGTTAGTGCATGGTGATAGGCTGGGGTCCACTTTTAGCTTTCTGCATGTGGCCACCCCGTTTTCCCAGCTCCAGTAGTTGAAGAGACTGCGCTTGTTCCACTGTATGTCCTTGGTTCCTTTATCAAGTATCAGCTGACTGTAAGCATGTGGTTTTATTTCTGGATTTTCTAATCTATTCCATTAGTCTTAGAGTCTGTTTTTGCGCCAGTACCAAGCTGTCTTTGTTATTATGACTCTATAATAGAGTTTGAAGTTCAGCGTTGAGATCCCTCCCATGTTGTCTTTCTTTCTTTCTTTCTTTTTTTGCCTAGAATTGCTTGGGCTATTCTAGGCCTTTTGTTGTTCCGTATGAATTTTTGAATTCTTTTCTGTATTTCAGTAATGAGCATCATTGGGATTGTTATGGGTATTGTATTGAATTTGTGTATCAATTTTTGCAGTATGGCCATTTTCACTAAATTAAATCTGCCTATCCAAGAACATGGAAGGTCTTTCCATTTCCTGCTTTCCTCTATAATTTCTTTCTTTAAGTTTTATAATTTTCATTAAATAGTTCCTTTATGTCTTTGGTTAGGTTAATTGCTAAATGGTTTTTTTTTGAGGTTATTGTGAATGGGGTAATTTCATTGATTTCCCTTTCTGCTTGTACATTGTTGGTGTACAGAAAGGCAACTGATTTTTGTATCCTGATACTTTGCTGAAGTGGTATATAAATTCTAAGAGTTTGGGGGTAGAGTTTTGGTAGAGGTATACTATCATGTCATCTGCAAAAAGGTATAGTTTAACTTCTTCTTTCCCTATATGGGTCCCTTTAATGACTTTTTCTCGCCTTATTGCTCTGGCTAAGGATTCCAGAACTATATTGAAGAAGAGTGGTGAGAGTGGGCATCCTTGCCTTGTTCCTGATTTTAGGAGAATTGGTTGTAGTTTTCCCGCATTAAGGATAATATTGGCTATTGGTCTGTCATGTTTATTGTTTTAAGTAATGCTATTCCTATTTTTTCCAGAGCTTTTAATATGAATGAATCTTTTTATTTTGTTGTGAAAATACTGTACAGAGGGGTTACAATTACATGGGCAAGATAATGAGTACATTTCTTATCAAGCATTGTAGCCTCCTTCTTTGTTTCCCCTTCCCATACCTATGAATGAATCTTGTATCTTATCAAAATCCTTTCCACATCAATGGAGATAATCATGTGGTTCTTGACCTTGAATCTGTTGATATGATGGATTACATTTGTTGATTTACATATGTTAAACCATCCCTGCATCTCCAGGATGAAGCTTACTTGATTGTAATGTATGATTTTTTTTTTTT
>NW_012267257.1:2972376-3016069 GCF_000151885.1 Dipodomys ordii
GAAGGGATGTGAAGGGTAAACAAAGGAGGAGGCTGCAATGCTTGATAAGAAATGTACCCATTATCCTGTCCATGTAATTGTAACCCCTCTGTACAGTATGTTCACAAAAAATTAAATTAAATTAAAAAAAGAAAGAAAATAAAGTTAATACCAAATATTCCATGATGATATGACAAACCACAGTAAAGTGATTTGTTCAAAAATGTTCATAGTAATAGATATTATTCCAACTGCAATTGTACCCTCGGGGTTATAGTGCTTATTTAAGGCTGCTTTAGTTCCTCTGTATTCATTCATTTTTACAATATTAAGAACATACAACTGATCACAATGCATACATATTGAAGAAAAAGACTAAACCATATCTCCGTGTAGAGCTTGAGGATTCCTAAAGAAGCCAATGCTCACAGAAGAAGCACTTGTTGAGTCTGGCACAAAGCCTTGGTTTGACTTGGATTTGAGTTATTTACAGGAGGAGGATTCTTCTTTGTATAGGGGAAAATAGGCTACAAAAATGTCAATGGTTGCTCTAGAACACCAAATATGAAAAGTTTGCAACGCCTTATGTGGCAGACAGTTTTCCATTAATGTGATAAATAACGTCAGACATATCACCTTCTAAAGGGAAAAGGCTTACATAGCTCACAGGTTTGGCAGTTTCAGTCAGTAATCCCTTGGCACCTTTGTCTTGGCCCTGTTGACCAACACAGTACACAGTGGCGAGAGCAGGTGGTAGAGAAAGCCCAGCCTTCGTGGGAAGGCATGAAAAAAGGAGAGAAGAGAAACCTCCCACCCATAATCCTCTTGGTCCCATAATCCTCTTGGAGAAAACATACCCAGTGTCCTAAAACCTTCACATCAAACATTTCCACCATCTTCCAATATTGCAATATGCAACTTTTAACTCAGGGAGGATCATTTTGGGGGATACCTGTGCGAGCCATAATTCAGCAAAACATTCTGTCACACTGAACTTGTGTTTTGTTTGTTTGTTTTGCTGGTTCTGGCGTTTAAATTCTGGGTCTTGTCATTGTCCCTGAGCTCCTTTTGCTCAAGGCTAGTGCTCTACTGCTTGAGCCACAACTCTACATCTGGATTTTGTTCCTAGTTTATTGGAATTAAGAGTCTTGCAGATGTTACTGACTGGCTTTGAACCACCATCCCCAGATTTCAGCCTCTTGAGTAGCTAGGATTATAGGTGTGAGCCATGGGTGCTCAGCTGAACTTGGTACTTTTTGAAGGATCAACCTGTTCAACCTAACCTCTATTATACCAATATGGAGAATCCTAAAGTCACCAACTTGGAGGTTTATGAATATCTTCCTGAAATCTTTGGGCATTACATATATTCAGGACCATTTCTTTTTCTTGTGAGAATGTGTGACCTAGATTTTACCCATTGAACCTATCAATGTTAAAGCAAATAAATGCTACAAAGGAACTACTGGAAAGCAATTGGGTCTCCATTTAGCTACAAGCAAATATAAGTGACTTTTCAAGATCATCCCAAAGCTGATATGTGTTCTACAATACTTAAGGGCATGCTGCTCTCGTAAAACACAAGTCAGCACTGGTGAGCACAGTGCCATTGTTTTATCTTGCTTTCTATTTTATGTACCTGACATACTTACCAGTGAAGTGTGAAGGTTGTAGACAAAGTATGCTTTATCTACTTATTTATTTATTTATTACTAGTATTATTATTTTATGGTACTGAAGTACTGAACTCAGGGTCATAAGCACACTAGGAGATGCTCTCCCATTTGAGTCTCATCACCCACATCCATTCTTTCTCTTTATATTTCAGATATAACTTCAAGTTCTTGCCCGGGGTCCCCTCAGGGATCATGTTCTTCCAACTTGCAGCCTTTAGTGTTGCTGAATTCATATGTGTGTATCACCATACATGATTGAGGCAGGCGTCTTGCTAACTTGTTTGCCTGGGCTGATGTTGAATTGCATTCTTCCCAAGTAGTTGGGATGACAGGCATAGTGACCTATGCTCAGCATCCAAGTACAGAATTCTAAATACAGAGGGATCATTGCTAACTATTTGTCAGGCATGATTAAATTATAGTGACTGTACTTTGACAGTTCATTTCCCCATTATAGAGATTATAATTAAGTAATAGAGAAACAGAAGCAGCTATGAATAATAATCCTCATTTTACTGGATGCAGAATTCATAAGGCCTTCCAGTTGTTTACTGAAATGTGAAAATCAGAATGTTTGAGAAGAAATCTCACTAACTGGGTTAACTGTGTTATGCAAGAGTTAGTAATGGTATTAGAAAAGACTCCAATAGAACTGAAAAATTTAAATATAAGCTAAAATTCACTCCCTGCCCCCAAACTTAGCAGATATGAAGTTAATACTTTTCTGTGTAATTCAGTATCTATTGAATTTCAGAGGTACAAATGAAACTCTTTTGGTAAACAAATACTACAATTTGAAGCAGGAATTATTTCCCTCCACATAATAGAACAGTAATAAACACTGTACTATTGATAAACTCTTCAATAAGAATGATTGTTAAAAATGAAGAAAAATGTATCCAAATTAGTTAAAACTTGATGCATCTCATGGAAAATATTATACATGGGAAAATACATATTAAAGATAAATTAGAATGTTTAATTTAAATTATGGGCCCAAATAGCTTTGAACTGCTCAAAGGAGAGTAAAGGAGCTAGTGATACATAAGATGCAAATACTGGATATAGTAAAACTGCTATAATGTAACAAGTATTTTTTTATTGTGAAAATACCATACAGAGGGGTTACAATTACATGGGCAAGGTAATGAGCACATTTCTTATCAAGCATTGTTGCCTCCTCCTTTGTTTCCCCTTTCCATCCCTTCCCGTCTACCCCCCTTCCCCCTCCCCACCCCCAGCCAAAGTTGTAAAGTTCGTTTTTTCACATAACATCTTGTACATCTCATTGTTGCAATGGGTCCACCTGTAACAAGTATTTTTAAAATATAAATTTGAGTTCGATTCCATTGGTCCTCAGGTCTGTTCTTTTTTAATATATATATATATATACTATACAGAGTAAGGTAATGTGTACATTTCCTTTCCAGCATTGTTACCCCTCCTTTGTTATTCCCTATCATCTCTTCCCTCCCCTCCTCCCCAACTCCTCCCTCCCTCCCAAAGTTGTAAAGTTCATTTTCAACATAGTGTCTTGTCCATCTCATTGTTACAATAGGTCAACCTCTATCCTTATTTCAGCATTTTGCTATTTCCCTTTCCTTCCCCAAATTAGAAAAATGTATATACAAGATGCAGGGCACTGGAATCAAATACACTGAAAACAGAGGTTATACCATGGGGGGAGAATATACAAGAGAAACAAAAAAAATCACATAGTACATTACAAGTACATTAAAAACAACAGCAACAAAGATAAAACCTCTTGTGTCCCAATCTTGGTGTTCATTTCACTTAGCATCGTCTTATACTGTCATATGTACATAGGTTTTGACCTTTTCTGCTTGCCCTAGACATATTCCAGCTATTGCAAATAAGGAAAACCATGGCACCAAAATTTCTTTGGCACTGGGTAACTATACTTAAGATGATTTTTTCCAACTCTTTCGATTTCCTGATGGGGTGGTGTCATTCTTTCTGATGGAGGCATAGAATTCCATTGTGTATATATACCACATTTTCTTGAACTATTCCTCTACTGAGGGGCATCTGGGTTGGTTCCATATCTCAACTATGGTGAATAATACTGCGATAAACATAGTTGTGCTGGTAGCTTTAGTCTGGCCTTGTTTGTGATCATTTGGATAAATGCCCAAAAGTGGGATTGCTGGGACATAGGGGAGCTCTATGTGGAGTCTTTTGGGGAACCTCCATACTACTTTCCAATGTGTTTGAACAAATTTACAATCCCACCAACAGTGCAGTAGGATTTCCTTTTGGCCACATCCCTGCAGTATCTTTTGTTATTAGATCTCTTGATTTTAGCCATTTTAACTGGGGTGAGGTGGAATCTCAATGTTGTTTTGATTCCTCTAGCACTGTTCTTTCTGCTAAGGATTGTTTTTGCTATCTGGGGTCTTTTATTGTTCCATATGAATTTTGGGTTTGCTTCTTCTATTTCAGTAAGAATGAGGTTGGGAAATTGATAGGTATCAAATTGAATTTGTAGATAGCCTTTGACAGTATTACCATTTTCATGATGTCAATCCCCCCAATCCAGGAGCATGGGAGGTTTTTCCACTTCCTTAGTTCTGCTTTAATTTCCTTTTTCATGTTTTTAAAGTTTTCATCATAGAGATCCTTCACTTCTTTAGTTAACTTCTAGGTATTTTATTTTTTGTGGAGCTATTACAAAAGGAGTTGCTTTCCTGATATCAGCTGCGCTCCTCTTGTTATTGGCATACAGAAAAGCCATTGATTTTTGAGGGTTAATTTTATACCCTGCTACTTTGCCAAAGTTTCAGATCAGCTCTAGAAACTTGTGAATGGAGTCCATGGGGTGCTTTAAATACAAGATCATGTCATCTGCAAAGAGGGAGAGTTTTACTTCATCTTTCCCTATTTGGATCCCCTTTATGTTTGCATCTTGTCTTATTGCTGTAGCTAGGCATTCTAGTACTAAATTGAAGAGAAGTGGAGAAAACGGACATTCTTGTCTCGTTTCTGAATTTAGAGGAAATGACTTTAGCTTTTCCCCATTAAGTATAATGCTGGCTGTAGGTTTGTCATACACAGCCTGTATTATATTGAGGAATGTTCCATGGATTCCTAGTTTTTCCAGAGTTTTCATCATAAAGGGGTTTTAGATCTTGTCAAATGCTTTTTCTGCATCTATTGAGATAATCATATGGTTCTTATCCTTGCTGTTGTTATGATGAGTTATATTAATTGATTTGTGTATATTAAACCAGCTTTGCATACCTGAAATGAATCTGTTTGATCATTGTGTATGATATTTTTGATGAGTTGTTGAAGTCGATTGGCCAAAATTTTGTTAAGAAGTTTTGCATCAATGTTCATCAAAGATGTGGGTCTATAGTTCTCTTTGTTTGAGTCCCTTCCTCGTTTTGGGATGGGGGTTATGATGGCTTCTTAGAGTTTGGTAGTAAACTTTCACTTTCAATTTCATTGAAGAGTTGGAAGAGTATTGGTGTGATTTCTGCTTTGAAGGCCTTGTAATATTAGCTGTGAATCCATCTGGACACAAGAGGTTTTTTCTTTGTTGTTGTTTTTAATGTAATATGTGATTTGACACCTATCTGTTTATTACTAGCAGGATCCAATCCACAATATGAGGTAGGTGAAGAGTTATTTTCCCTTTGAGCAGGAAGACTAGTTCTTCTGCTTCCAAATGCCACTTGAACAACTAAATTTACTTAACTTCTGTGTGCTCTCATGATTAGAGTGTTTTCTTATTGACTGCGAGAGGCTTGTATCTTTGTGGTAATGTTACTAGCTTGAGCACTATAGGGATCAGTGCTTCCTCAAGTGACCTCGACTTACCAGGACATCACAAGTAGACAAGCTTTTTCCTACTGTCTAGAATTGCTAGTATCACCTCATTCCTAAAGTTACCACAGTTGGGATAAAGAAGTTACATAGTCACCTTAGGTTTAAAATCACTGCACTATTAGTCCATACAGAAGTTCCCCCTTCCACCTTCAACTACTCTGACATATCTAGAGAGGATGTTTCCCAAAGACTCCAGCATCAATGGTGCCAAAATTACCTTTAATGGATAATCCTTAGGCATGTAGTTTGGCTTGAATCACAAGCCTAGACTCCTCCCTTCCATAACATAGTATTGTTTTGTAAAGGACATTGCTACTTTTCCCCTTTGGTAATTTGTGATCTGAATTCACCCTAATGGATCTCCTGATACTTTGGAAACTGAGTCTGAAGACTCAACTCTAGGCCTCTAGACTGATATGGAAGATCGTTCACTTCTCACACCAGTTATCTCCCAAGATGTAATCATTCTGATTAGATCCCTTAGGGTTCTGTAATAGCTAATGTCCATGCGACTCTTCACAGGACAGTAAAAATATCTGCTTTTGTTTCATTTAAAAGAATAATATTGCTCAACAAAAAAGACACTCAAAATTGGCCAAAATTTGAATAAACAATTCTTCAAAGATGGGGTGAAAATGTCCAGCAGACCCAGGAAAAGATGCTCAAGGTTATTAGTCATTTGGGAAAGTTAAATCAAAGCCACAAAACATCACTCACACCCAGAAGAATGGCTGTAATGATAATAAAAAAACAGACATTAACAAGTGTTGGGGAAGATGTGATAAACTGGCACCCTTGTGTATTTCCGGTGCAGTAAAATGTTGCAAATGTTGCAGCCAGTTTAGAAAACAGTTGAGCAATTTCTCAAAAAAGTTGAACATGCAGTTACCAGTAACCAAGAAATCCCACAGTTAGGTGTACACTCAGAGGAAGAAAATACATATGCCCACATGGAAACATATACACATTTCTTAGGTTATTCATAAAAGTCCAAAGTAGAAACAATCCAACTCATAAATCAAATGTAGATGAATCAAATATCATACATACCCACCAAAGCATATCATTTGGCCATAATAAAAGAATAAAGTATCAATAAATGCCATAGCTTGCATGAATCTTGGAAACATTGTGCTAAGTGAAAGAATATAGACACAAAATGACAAATATCATATAATCATCTAGAGCAGACACTATGGATGGAAAGAAGAGTACTTGTTTCCAGCATCTAGAGAAGAGGAAAATGAAAGACATGGTTTTTTTGGGGGGTGGGAGGAGGGGAGGAGTGATCATGAAAATGTTCTGAAAGTAGATAATGTTTGCATCACACAAATGAGTTAATGTTATTGAATTTTTGAGGTTATATCCAGAACAAGAGCATGAGGGAAATATATAAGAAGAAGTACACTATGGTTAGTGTACCTGCTCTTACTATAGAAACACATAAGTACACATAAAAACCCCACACCTAGTTTGTGTTGCACTTCCTCACATTTTTAACGCGATTACTTCTTTGAAGAGTGCATTATTTCACTTAAAAACATAAACACCAATCTTTCCATTGTAAACAGTTTTTGGTGACTTAAAATATGCTGATCTTCCCAAATGATTTATAAAATACCTCAAGAAGTATGTGACAAAGGTTCACAATTATATTATAATTAGTGTTCTAAAAGGATTTACAAGCTGGCAGCTCCAAGACCATCTGGGCTGTAAATACATTTGGTCTGAATATCAGAATCCTTTGTCAACTAAACAATTACAAAAATTCTGAATTCATGGCTTCTCTACAAATCTGCAATGCAAACTCTATTTATCCTATAGAACAATAGGCTAGAGGTAAGACAGGACTGCTACTTGGTCATGCGAGACTATATTGCTATAGTCTCTGTGGTTCTCTGTTGTGTCATGTAGTCAGTTCTATGTCATGTACATCAGGTTGATGATCTTGTACACATTTTTATAACCATTTTTGAAAACTGTATGCATTGACATTCTTTTTTGTGTGTGTGCTGGTACTGGAGCTTGAATTCAGGGTCTGAATGCTGTCCCTTAGCTTTGTTGCTCAGGGCTGGCACTCTACCACATGAGTCACAGCTCTACTTTTGGCTTTTTGGCTGTTAATTGGAGATGAAAGTCTCATGAACATTCCTTCCAGGACTGGTTTCAACCATGATCCTTAGATCTCAACTCTCTGAATAGATAGGATTGGAATTCAGAACTACTAGTGCCTGGCTCAGAATTCTTGATATACTCTTCTCTTCTCCAGACATTTAAATTTTACCCTGTCCTTTCCTTCTTTTCTTCCCTTTTTCATTTCTTCATTTGTTCCTTTTTCCCCTCCTTCCTTTTCTCCTTTTCCTTCATTTTTTCCTTCATTTCTTTCTCTTTCACTTTAACATTCTCTGATTCTCTGCGTTTGTAAAGTTATGCTTGTCTTCAATTAGCCTGAATTTAGTTTCATTAATTTAGTTTCACTTTTTCAGTCTTTATGGCCTGACTTTGTATAAGGCAGCTGCAAAAACTCTTCAGCACAGTTTTCCATGTAGATCAAGAAGATTCCTATCTTTTTCTCTTATTGAAATATCTATGACTTTTATTCTAATAGTAGCTATAAAAGCATCTCCATTCCTTTCCTACTGTAAATTAATCACAATAATGACTTTCCCAGTCATGTTATCTAAGCTGAAGCATAAAGCAGAGACACTGAAAGCTTGGAGTGGCTAATGAGTTTAAAAATATCAGATATCTTTATAGGGGAAAATTAGCCACCTTTTATGTAAGTGATATAGTTTTCACATTGTCTATTTTCATAAGACAAAGGACACCTGGCTTTGAATCTAATGTGGTCATCTTCAGTTTTCATGGAAATAGACTAAAACTAATGTGTGAGATATTTACTGAGTAGTTCATTGGAATAACACCCCTGGAAGGTTTTCCACGGTGATGCTGTGATACAGTCTGAGGACAGCTGTGGCCAACCTCATAGGAGCTTGGGAGCTAGAATGGGCCATCAAAACTTGCTTCTACTTAGACAAAGATGGCAGGCCTTGATACTCTTGTATCATTAGTTCTCAGATTCTCCCCACCCCTCGACAAAAAAGATGGTGCCTTAGGTGAGGAGACATTCTACAGCTGATATGGTTGCTGACAGAAGTGACAACTGCGGACATCTACTGACCCATTCCCCAGCATCTGGGGCAGGCATTCCTTCACTGGAGAGCGAGACGGATGATACATGACATCATCACATGGAAAAGAACTATCAGTTTCAAGCAGGAATCAAGGGACTGTTGATAGATGGAGTAGGTGTTTGGATGGAATGGACTTGTTTTTGTTTTCAACTTGATTGAATCTCTCTCTCCTTTCCCTCCCTCCTTCTCTTTTTCTTCCTCCCTCTCTCATTTTCTTCCACCCTCACACTTTGAAGCTGGGAATCAAAAGTGGCATTCAGTGTACACTGGAATTCCCCAAACATATACATAAAGTCTTTGGCAAACACAATTAGTCCATCCAGGAATCCTCTCACCTAGCTACTAACATCCTTAAGACTGAGAAGGAAAGCAAATGAAGCCAATAGAGTCAGTACAAGCTGCTCTGGGAGCATCTTTGATTTCATGAAGCACATGTTCTTTGGAATGTCTCAATTCTGAGACATCTGCTTTAGGTCTTCAGGAACTAAGCCCATGTGAATCTGAATGAGATTGTGAAAGGCAACAGCTTTTCTGAATCTGGTCTGGACTCTCATTGCACAAGTCTCCCTGTGTTGACTGAGGACAACTTTTTTTTCTTTTTGTATCTCTCTCTCTCTCTCTTTTATCATTCTCTGGGATTCTCCTAACAATATATTCTAGTACTCTTGTTGCATTTCAAAAAAACTCAAATCATTGATATATGTAAGCTCTAAGGTATATATTAAAAAGTTCCTTAGAGAATCCCAAATGAAATGACGGCTGTTTTTCTATACTTTAATTGAAATGTACTATATTAAACCTTCTTCAATTGTTATATTTAAACAAAACTGAGATGTTTGATTTGATTTCAAAATAGTTTCACAGTTTGTGTCTTTAATACAGTACTTACTGCACTTACCTATATTGACCATATTTTATAAGTGCTAATATATATATATTTAAGCAAAATGTTATTTTATGTTACAATATAGAGTACTAAGCTGTCTAAATTTTTATTTCAAATATACTCTAGACACTAGTAGGTTTAAATGTAGAAAGTCATTTAGAATAGCCTCAACACAGTTTCAAAACCCCAAATACATTTATCACCTCAAGAGGCTGAGAACTAAGGATTGCAATTCAAAATCCAGCCAGGGAAAGAAAGGCTATGGAAGTTTTATCTCCAATTAACCACCAGAAAGCCGGCACAAGTGGTAGAGTGCTTGCCTTGAGCTGAAGAGCTCAAGGGCAGTGCCCAGGCCCAGAGTTGAAGCCTCACGACCATCACCACCAACAACAAAAAGACCAAATATAGTAAGAACTGAGAACATTAATTTTAACCGGGCAGTCTGCTTTTATGTCTGCAGCATTTTGTTCTGAATTCTTTCCTTTGCTTTACTTTGTTAACTGTGGATTTTATGGATCTTTGTTTTTAGTGCAAGTGCCTCTGATATTGAAGAATTTATCTTCATCAAAACAAAGTTTATTTCCCTTCAATGTGCGGTCTGTGCCAATTAGTTCTTTTCTTTGGAAACAAATTATTTTTACTAGCATACATTAGTAGAACAAGGTGATTTCATTGTGATAACACCATAGATGTGTTCAGTGTACTCTGAAGAAGTTCATTCCTCTATTATATTCCATTAACCTTTCAAATGGGTTTCATTATGTAATTTTCATATGTGTAACATATGCATACACATAAACATAAACATATATTGCCTTTCACCCTTTCCTTTTCCCTCCTGATATTCCTTCCAGAGAGACCACATCCCACTATTATTATTATTGTCATCATCATCATCATTTTAGATCTTTAAGCTCTATTACCCTTCAATCCAGACTACTTAAAATTTTAAATTAATAAACAGCTGGTTCCCCAAAATATTTCAAAATTTAAAATATAGTAATTCACTTTGGACTGTATATTCATGTAGATGTAAGTTTTAAAATAAATATCTTTAGTCTTACCCCACTCAAAGGCAGCAGTGAAAAACACACTACTTTTATTACATCTGCTAAGTTAGAACAACACATTTTCTCACTCAATGTGGTAGCATCATTTCTGAGTCTTTCCCTTGATTTACATGCAGTGAAATGCCAGGCAAGGTGGCAAAAAGAGAACCACACTTTGTGAGATCACTTCTCATAGAGGGAAGAAAAAGGACAGAGAGAAAAGATTTATTGGCAGCCACAATTTTCTCTACCAAATCACCGAGGAACGATTTCATTTCCAGGAACATTGACACAAAGGGAGCCAACTCATACTACTGATGAGTCAGGGCTAGTTAAGAAAGCCTACAGATGCTTTCTTTCTCAATACATCATAGGGTACTGTCATGTTAGGTGGCAAATGATTTAATTCCCCTTAGTAATTTGCAATTTCAGTGGTCAGCTAATACTTTTCAGATGAGGCATGCATAAAATACACTACAAACTAATATTCACTATTAATATATTTGATATACATATTAAACATAATATATATAGATACAATATACAATGCTAATATTAATATAATAATATAGATTCTAGAGTTTGCTTTTTTATGAAAATTGAATATTTTTCTCTTCTTACATTAGAAATGGGTGAAGCTAATCACTACTTTCACAATACTTTTTCTTTGATCTCATTGCACATCTATTATTTCATTATTTTAATTTTTCTCTCTTCAGAATATACTGTTATATATTAGGATAGTTACTCTTTTTGAGAGACTTTATGAAGACCCACTGCTTATCTGCAATTTGTGTTTGGAGCTCAGTTAGACACTGCAAAATTTTCTAATCAAAATTTCTATTGTTCTACCAGTGGTATTAAGAGACTCTGGATACAAATTTTTTAAATGCTCCATCTCCCATTATAGCTCTATACATGGAAACTGTACAGGTGAGCAGAAATGTTAGCTTTCAGCCCCTGCTAGTCCTTAACAGGATACTGTGCATATATATATATATACATATGTGTATATATATATATATAATTTGCATATGTCTTGGCTTTTATCTTCCTTTCAGGAGTCTTCACTGAAGTTGAAGATAATAAGATCAAAAACAGCTAGAAAATGAACTGAGCGAGGCACAATGTGATAAGAACTTGGAATGAAAGCCCCAAGAAAGTAAATACATAATGAACAGGATTTATGGATTCCTACCCTAAGTAATAATTATTTATTTAATTCAAAAGAGTTTTTCCACTAAGGTCTAAGTGTGATGGACGCTTGCGTCCCAGGATGATGGTGTTGAGGTGTGGCACCTTCAAGGGCAGGCCTTAGTGGAAGGTCATTAGGTCATAGGAGCAGCACTCTTGGAAGGGTTAATACTAGTTTAGTGAAAAGGGTTAGTTCTCCAGAGATTGGTAGTTCTAACTGAGACCATGGCATATGCTCTTTCCTTTCTGCACATGGCCATTTTCCTTCTTGTTTCTGTGGCATGTGGTGATTCAGTCAAAAGGCAGAGTTCTAGGTGCTGTTAGGACCTTCAAGTCACCAGCGTCTTGAACTAAATAAGTATCTTTCTTTCTTCATATGTTTACCCAGTGTCAAGTATTTTGTTACAACACAGACTACTATTTGCTGATAAAGAGAGGGAAAGGAACCCCTTACTGAAATGCATTCGTTCCTGTGGTTTGTGTAATAAGGGAGGAGGTCAGGACCTTCCAAATGACTGGTAATGGGTTCTCTATCTTGTTCTTGCAAGAGGATGCTCCAGCCAGGTCATATTAAATCAGAGATAAATCAAGAAATATTCCAGACATTACACTAAGTATTTAGTGAGCATCATCTTAATCATCAAACAACTCCAAGGCGGAACAGCTTTTCATGTCATCTTCATTTTACAGATGAGGAAACGGAAGTTTAGAGCAGTTCAGTAACTTGTCTGTGGTCACCCACTGGTGGATGGCAGAGTCTGAATCCACACTGAATCAGTGCTCACAGCATTGTTGCCTGGTCACATTTGCTAGTCCTATGGCTCTGATTCCATATATCTTACATTTCATCCCAAAGTGACAGGATTAACAAAAGATTTTATGAACCAGCTGGTCATGAAAGAAATTCAGAAGAATTAGAGTAAAATTTTGGCTAAAATGTATCCATGTAGAATGAAAATAGAAACATAAAACAATATGTGCTCATTCTTTCTTACTATAATAGGCAGATACTAAATTATGTTTAGTTTTACTATAATGTACATATGACAGAGATATACAATGCTAGGGCAATAATGATTTTCAACATGTGGTAACAATGATATCCATAAGAAAAGCTCAATTTTTTAAGTTATTTAAGGTTTCTGTGATCCTGTTTGTGGTGGATAGACTTTTATAACTTTATTATATGTATTTTTCCATTCATGTTCTATTACTAACAAAGGTACAAGGGTAGAATAGATAGTAATTGGGAATTAAATCTAGAATCTAAGAAACCTGTGTAAAAGCCAATGAGAAGTGATGATCAGTCTGGATGAAAAGAGGTTGGTGGCCTGGGTGGAAGTCTTGAGGTAGAGGCTTTGGGGAATGAATCCACACTTTCAAAGACGACAGTCCACAATCTCCTGGCCCTCTTGCTTTGTTTCTATGGTTGCACATATACTTTTGATGATAGAAATACATAGTAGAAGAGACCTATTCACCTCATGGAAGCCAGGAAGCAAAGATAAGAGAGGCACAGAGAGAGAGAGAGAGAGAAAGAGAGAGAGAGAGAGATGGTCTGCTGTCTATTTTTCCTCCAGTAGGCTCTGTCTCTAAAGATTCCAATACTATACTGAGAATTTGTGCTGGTAGAAGCTCTCCCACTGTAGGAGAGGGACAGAGAGACAAGGTGGACGAAGAATCAAGCCCCTATATGCCCCATTGGCATTCATCTCATTGAACATGTTGAATAGTTTGATTCAAGCCACATTGCTTTCATTTTGTGTATTGCATTACTACTTCAAAAGGAAACAACTTTTATTGAAAGCTAAGTTTGTGGTGTGTGTGTGTGTGTGTGTGTGTGTGTGAGAGAGAGAGAGAGAGAGAGAGAGAGAGAGAGAAGCATATTGCTATCAGAACTAAATGGTTTAAAATAAAACAGAAAACAAAGATAAGGAAAGGGTGAAAACTGATTCTCACCCTGAGATATTGCCACTCATAAGCATATGGATGCTCTTCTTTTTGCCAAAACATCTGTTTGCTGTTGTGTTGATATGGCATCTCTAGAGTGATCTACATGGAAAAGTATGTTATTACATATTGATCTCTGACTAAAGGTTACATGTGGAATCTTGTGAAATTCACTGATTACTTTATCACTGGAGCTAGAGCTTATGAACCCACTCAGGGAATTCTAATGCTGAAGCTTTGAGATTGCGAGCATAAAGCAAGAATTAGAAACAGATTCCTTCTATTAACATGAGCAGAGGTATTTCACATGAAGTACAGGATCTCATGCATCTAACCGTGACAGCACCTACTACACAAATGGTCTTGCCTCTGGATGGAACTGACATGGGGGATGGAAAGGAATTTAGAAATAAAATATTTCTGATACTGTTGATAGCTTTTACTTCTTGGAATTATAGTTTCTTACTCTTTTTTTCCTTCTGTGACCCTAACTCCTTCTGCTTCTCCTCTTACTCCTCTAACCACTTTAATCCTCTTTCCTTACCTGGCTCCTCATTCTCCAGCTGCCTATTTTGATCCCCAAGGAAATTTACCAACCTGCATAGTTTCCTTGTCACTTTTCTGCAACACATTCAATCTACATTGGCAAGCAATAACTTGGGATTCCAGTTTCCCAGTGTAAAGCATCAAGGAAGTACCAGCACAAATCTCAGAACATGTAAGTCTAGTCTGGCTTTGGCATTACCTCCTATTGGGTCCTTGAAACAAAATTTAAGGCAGTTTCCTTTTATGTAAAATTAAAATAAAAATGTCCTCGATAACACATGCAGAGCCGTTGTAAAAGTAAAATATGAAGAAAATGAAAAATAATTTCTGTATTTTAAAGTTACTCTAAATTTTAAGGGAAAAAATGTGAAGTTAGAGACCTGACTATTCTGCTCAAGCACCAATTCTGAATTTCCACCTGTTTACAGGACATCTATGGACCACAGCTAACTTTTAAACATCTGAAGTTCAATATTTTTGGCAATAAATTCTATGTCCCTTTCCTAAGGTCCTCAGTTTCCCCCATCCTCAGCCTCAGCCTCCTGGAATTTCCTCTATTAGCCCATTATCATATATTACTACATATCTATTTCTCCCAAATGGGAGTCTCTATATCATCTCTAATTCATTCCTCTCCCATATTAGTGGCACCCAATCAGCTTGCTTATCTTGTTGATTCTCCAAAATGCACTCAAGTCCACCAGCTATTCCATTCATATAGCTACTACTCTTCAGTTCCACCCATACCCTGGTCATCCATGTTTCTCCTTCCAGTCCTTCATGAATGTCTTACCTCTATTCCAGTTATGATTAAACATGGGATAACCTCAATGAGAGATTATGGAGATAGTCTGTGGACTTTGAGATAGATCAGTTCAGTCCTTTCTGACATAACCATGTGCTTTAGAGTCTGCACTCATGTGGCATTTCAGTCACTCTCCCCAAACCCCTTAAATATAACAGAGATGTCCATGGGATCCTGGCATAGTGATTTGGTGCATATTAATCCTGTTAGGGATAAAATGTGCTGATTCAATAGATTCTGTTTGACACAACTAATATCGAATCTGTAGCTAAGGACAACACTTTTGAAGCTACTGATGTCACTTACTTCCAAGTTACTAATGAACATAAGCAGCAATAGAGATTTTGTTCACTTTAAGGATAGACAATATTCTCTGTATCTGGAGTCTCAAGCTGTACATTTTTGTACCCTGAAGTATGTGTTCATTGCAAAACAATTTGATGTTTACTTTGTGCAAGCAGAAACAAATGAAGATAAAACAAAAAAATAGCCTCAAAGCTTTTTAGTATGTTATTCTTTTATCCACGAATCTCCTAAAAAGCCCCATTTTTTTTACTTATTATATAAGAACTTGTGAACCAATAAAAACAATGTCAGGTCTCACACATGCAAATAGAAGAGTTGTACTGTTTTCACCCTCATGTTTTAAATTAGTCCAATTTGTTCATCAGTGGGAAACAAAGCAGTAGATTGAGTTCCTGGCAGGGGCTAATCTAGAAGTATCAAAGGATTGAAAGATTAATACAGCATTAAGACATAGAGTCAATAAGGTTCTTTTCATTTGCCAAATACTAAGATAAATCACCGTGGAAAGTCTCAAGTGTAATTCCAAGGAGTGGTGCATCTTATTATTTCTGACATGCTGTTTTTGCTACTTCGGGTCTGAGTCTATGAATGTACAGGTATTGACCTTTTCAGTTTGGAAATGGCTAAGTAGTTATGACAAAGTTAAATTTGTCTTTTTGATGTTGGTCCTGTTTTCTACCAAACCAGAGCATTATAAAAATTGATAACAGCTTTAAAACTTCCTAGGTCATTCACTTGTTATTTTAAAAAAGTCTTCCTTTCTTACATAAGGTCATAAAAGTTAAAAATAGAGAATATTTCCATAGCTCTTTCTTTGTGCTAGATATTGTTCTAGGCCCTTTGCATGTGTTACCTCATTTAACAGCTACACTAACTCTAACGATAAATAGTATGGATCTCAATGTAGATATTGTTCTTACACCCAGGAAGAAACTGGGGTAGGGAAAAGAAAGGCAAGACATAACTTTCTATGTTTCATTTCATCTTGCTCAAACATCTAACTCCAAAGACTCTCATTCTTATTAACAATTACTAATTTATTCTTGAGTTTACATAGGAGTTAGTGTGATGCATAGCAACACATTATGGTTAGAGTGTCTGCTAGGTCTGGAGAACAAAATTAAAGCACAGTCCCAGCCATAGAGGAGCTCATACTTCAGTGAGGAAAAAGACAGACTTGCCAGGCACCGGTGGCTCATGCCTGTAATCTTAGCTACTTAGAAGGCTGAAACATGAGGATTTTGATTCAAAGCTAGCCTGGGGAGGAAAATCCATGAGACTCTTATCTCCAGTAAATGTCTCAGAAAAAGCCAGTAGAAGTTCTGTGGCTCAAGTGGTAGAGCACTAGCCTTGATCAAAAGAAGCCCAGGGGCAGTGCCTAGGGACAGAGTTCAAGCCCCAAGATTGGCAAAAAAGAAAGCAAGGTAGGAAGGAAGGAAGGAAGGAAGGAAGGAAGGAAGGAAGGAAGGAAGGAATGGAGGGAGGGAGGGAAAGAGGGAGGGGGAGGGGGAGGGAGGGAGAGAGAGAGAGAGAAAAGAGAAAGAGAAAAGGTAGACTTAAGGGTAATGGTATGATGAAGCCAGAGCAAAAAGTGAAAGAAAAGGGACAAGGAAAGTAGATAAATGGCATGTAATAGACCGTATGGCTCAGGGTGAAGAATAGGAAGAGCAGGGAGATAGAGAAAATCCTAGAAACAGGTTTGTATCTTGGACTACAGAACATTTTCATTCAGAGTTTAATGGAATAAATGCCTTTTCTCCCACTTATTTGCCAGGTGACTTAAGATTCTCCAACTCTTAGTTTCCTCATATATTGGAGTATGAAAATTAGCTGACATAATGTAGGTATATTTGATTCCTATGTCTACTATAAAACCTTAATCACAACTTAATGATTTATCCTCTTACTCTTCTGGAGTTCAGAAGTCTAAAATGAGTGTTATTGGAATGAAATCAAGGGGTCCTCAGGGCTGCACTCTCTCTGAAGGCTCTGACAAAGAATCCATTCTGCTCTTGGTCTCTTCCAACTCTTGGGAGTTGCTGGCATTCCTTGGCTTGTGGTCATATCACTACAATCTCTATCTCTAAGGCTACATAATTTTCTCATTTTCTTCTGCTTAATTACTCTCTGTCACTCTCTTATGAAGACATTCTGATAGACTGATAGCATGCGCAATACTGATAGAGTCCACCTAAATGATATTTTTTTTAAAATCTTCCTTTTTAAAATCCATCTGCAAAGATCTCTTTCCCATATAAGGTAACATAAACACATTCCAGAGGTTAGGACCTCATTTTCGGTAAGGACATTCTTTAGCCTACTGCAATATGTCAAGGACTCTGGCATAGTAGAAACCCTCTTTAAATGCTAATTCCCACCTTTCCTACTTGATGTTTTTGCTAGAGCATCAATGGACATCCGTTTCAGTAGTCAAACTCTATATCTGTTACCTTTGCTTTGGTTTTCCATTTCTAAGAAAGGGATAGACAAGTTTAGTCTTCCAGACAAGCCTGTCACTATACAAATATAAAAACATAAAGATGAATAGCTTTGTGTTAATGCAGGAAATAGTATTTTGTTTATTTTGCTAATGCAGTCTAAACCATTAAGATTACTGTGGAGGACCCAGTGGTACATTTCCAAGAGGACATATTTTTCACAATTCATTTACCAGACATGGCGATGGGCTTTGTGTGTGATTTAGAGTAGTTATATATTGATCGTTTTTTTTCCTGCTAAGTGTTATTCATTCTCCTTTTCCATCAGCATATGGGAAGAATAATAATTGCAATGGTCAAGTACCACTTAGGAGCAATTTAAAAGTCAAAGTACTAGGCTTCAAGCTTTGGGATATTGCTCAACTCTTCACAGACTCATCAACCCTTACATTTATTTTGACAAAGAGACAAATATTTTCATAACTCACCAACTCATAAGTCAAGAGGGCAAATCACAGGGATTTGAAATGAGGTATTTATTTCCTTGAAAAAGCAAAAATTTGAATTCACTTAGACAGCTACTATTACTGGAATAATGAGCAATTCTATTGCTGGAATGAATAATGATACAGAAATGACCCTCTCTAGTGTATAGCAGGCCTGAACTTCTCTTCAGCCACTGAGCCTAGTAACTCTTCGTATTTGTACTGGGATAGGCACATGTTTTCTGAAAATAGTACCAAACATGAAAATAGTACCATCAACCTTGTATATTGGTGGGGAAACGCCCTACATTAGTAAGCATTTTTATTGCTCCCATTTCCTTTGAATCAAATTGTAACAATGAAATATCTTAGTTATCCTCACATTATTGGAGACATGAAGCTTACCGTCAAAGAGTATTTAGTCTATGGTGAGCTGAGCGTCTGTCAGGAAGCAAAATCTGAGGCCAGGATTTAAGGCATGTGGTTTACTTGGGCAAGTGATTTTGATGAGCAGGAAGGGAAGAATTGTGAAGTTAAAAGAGGAACTGAAGAACAGGCAATCTAACAGTGGTGGGCAATCAATGGGCATCTGGGACTCCATTCTCCTTGGAGACTCACTGAAAATTCATTCAGGGTATATCTTGGAAATTTTAGTTTAGTGGAGAGTTAAGAAGAAGGTCAAATCATTAGCTCTTGTCTTCTTCTCATCAAGGATCCCTTGGTAATTCGGCTTTTCCTATGGTCGAGAATGGCTGGGTAAGATCTTGCAAGGGATGGTGGCATAGAGATCCCAAGGCAGAAAATGAGAGTCCACATGATAGTAGAGACAGTTAGCTCCTACACCAAGATAAATGCAACACACAGTTTATGATAGTAGAGACAGTTAGCTCCTACACCAAGATAAATGCAACACACAGTTTATGAGAGCTTGGGATGCAACATCACAATCTGTATGGATGACACCAAAGGCGTGACTGATAGAGATGGTAATGATATTCTGAAATTGAGTGTAAAGTACTTATGGACAGGATATTTAGAATAAGCTGAACTGGAAAGGGTAGGTTTCAGTCTTAGACTTGAAGGAGGGACAATGGAATAAATATCAATTGTGTTTGCTGTTCAAGTATCTGTTTGCCACTCTGATAAAAATAATGAAACAAGCAATTAATTAATTAAAAAATTAGAATTCACTCTAAGCAAGGATACCTCCTGTCATCCCAGCCTATCTGCTGTGGCTTCCCCAAGCTCAAGTCTCAAGTGTAGATATAAAGCCTGGTATGTCTTGGACATTAGGATTGATATCTGACTTAGGGGAAAGTACCATGACAAAATAGAAATTCTGAAATCTTGAAGCAAGAGACTTGCTTTGATCATTGAATGTAAAGCAAAGACAATGGAAGGGATACAGTTGTTAAAGTCATCCTACTCCTTCATAGTGAAAGGCTGCCCAAGAAAGCAGAGTGGAGAAATGGAATGAAAGAAAATAACACCCAGAGAAGATGTTTGAGTCTCTGCACCAAGTAGTTCTTAAAGCCAGCATTCGCTTGGACTATTCAAAGACACAAGCCAATAATTTTCTTTTTAAGTTTACGTCAGCTTTGGGTGGGTTTTAAATTGCCTCCAACAACAAAAACAGCAACATATCTTGAAACTTAGGTAACATTTAGGCTTTTTTTGTTCTCTCTATAATTTATTCTAGTTTTCTTATTTAACTTTTAATGATCTCAGTATTTTTCTTCCTTAGTTTTTTAAATTAAGGCTATATGAACAGAGAAGAATGACAATTAATCCTCAAAATCAAATTAGGGAAAGGTAATAAAGTGCAACTGGGAACTTGGTTGTTTAATTTTAGTAGCCAAATTTGTGTGATATGCTAGTTATGAAATTGTAAGTTATCTTCTTTTTACCTTGTCCATGAAAAGTTCAGAAGAGATACATTTTTAAAAATAACCCACAAACAGAAGGGAACCTTACTGCATTGTTGGTGGGAGTGTAAACTTGTTCAACCACTTTGGAAAGCAGTATGGAGGTTCCTCAAAAGACTCCACAGAGAGCTCCCCTATGAGCCAGCAATCCCATTTTTGGGCATTTACCCAAATGTTTGCAAACAAGACCACACTAAAGCTACCAGCACAACTATGTTTATTGCAGCATTATTTACTATAGCTAAGATATGGAACCAACCCAGATGCCCCTCAGTAGATGAATGGATCAAGAAAATGTGGTATATATACACAATGGAATTCTATGCCTCCATCAGAAAGAATGACATTGCCCCATTTGTTAGGAAATGGAAAAACTTGGAAAAAATTATATGAAGTGAAGTAAGCCAGGCCCAAAGAAACATAGGTCCCATGGTTTCCCTTATTTGCAATATCTAGTATATGTCTGAGTCAAGCAGAAAAGGTCAGATAAGGTGATGTTAGGGAAATGAATCCTAAGATATGTATTCAAATGTTTTTTTCTTTCATGTTTCTAACATGTTTATAAGATTATTTCTTTGTTGTTTTGTATGTCCCTCCCCCACAGTATAACCCCTGCTTTCACTGTATTTGATGTTGGTATAATTTGTGGAAGGGAAGGGAAAAAACAAATGGTCTAAATAGGGATACAGGTGGACCCATTGCGACAGTGAGATGTATAAGTCGTTATGTCGAAAATGAACTTTACAACTTTGGTGGGGGGAGGAGAGGATTGGGTGAGGGGGTGGGGGGAGGATGGGAAAGGATGGGAAGGGGAAACAAAGGAGGAGGCTACAATGATTGATAAGAAATGTACTCATTATCTTGCCCCTGTAATTATTTTCACACACACACACACACAATAACCCACAAGCATCATGTTCTTCCATATGTGCGAAGTGACCTAACTTTGTTATTATTTATTTATATTTTTGTTTTTGTTTGGTGGTATTGAGGATTGAATTCAGGGTGTCATCCTTGCTAGACAGATCCTCTACTACTTGATCCCAGATCTTGTTAATGACTTCTGATGGAAACTGTGAAGGTTTCAATATTAACCTAAGGTCTAACCCAGACCATCTCTGATAGACTCATATTTCCAATCTGGATACAAGAACAGTGAATAAAAATTTATAGAAAGAAAATTTAGTTCTACATGCCAGGAAAATCTTCGAGACAATGAGATAGCATATTTAGTGGATTACTTTCTAGACATAATTGTGTATAAAAAGTTCTGGCTATTATAGCTCATGGTCTATGGTAAACATAAAAAAAACAAGAAACAAACAACATTTCAAATGAAGGCTTTGCAAACAAATTGATAATAGAGAGCAGGTTGCCTTCAATATCACTGTAGTTGCAGATTCTGAAGATGACCTAGAGATGTAGGTGCTCTACATTCAACCACCATTTTCTCATCAGAATTGTCCAAACACAATATAAGTCATGACCTAGACTACACGCTCTTGTCATTTAGCTTCTTTAATAGCCTTTGTGCTTACTATATTATAAGTGATTGAAACCATATCAATTGGCACTCACGTTGATCAAACTTATGGGCTACATCTTATGAAAAACACACATTGAATGGTGATTCCTATTGCCTGAAATATTTTCAGGAGCAGAAACCTTACATTTATTTGTCTACAGAGTAATAATTAAATTAGAAGACTGAGTATTTTAGAGTCTCAACCCCAGAACAAGTCTGATTTAGAAATGTATGCTCCCTAAATAAATCTCAGTCCATCTTTTTCTTATCCATTTTAGTTCTTTGCACATGCTTAGAGGTCAACACATGTTTCTCAAGTAAATCAATGATATAAAACATTAACCTTCTTTCAGTGTTAGAAGTGGCTATTGTGTCCCAAACTCAAGTAATACAAATAATTTTTGTTATATTTCAAAATTACATGAAAAGAAGTTATTTTAGGGAAAAATATTTATGTCTTTCTTCCTCATACCTGGTATTGGAGCACACAATGTATTACAATTATTACAAAAATGAACATGAGTTCTAAAACCTATTCCTGAGACAATGTAAAATGTTACTTTTCTTTTTTTTTTCAAAAAGATGTCATGCAATGTTGCAGATAGGAGTAGAAGGTCAGGAAATCAACTAGCATACCTCCCTCTAACAGAGCAAAGAGTCATTGCTCTGAACTGAGGAGAAGGTGGCTTGCTTAAACAAAAATATTTGGGTTTATTTTGGGTTGATTTAGATTCTCAGAAATGCCATGTTAACATAGGGAATCATTTTGAAAAGTATTTAGGTCTTTCACATTGCTCACTGAATAACTTTAATCCCTTCTGATGGGAGATTTCACTACATCTAAGAGAAGCTTGATTTTGTTAAACTCCTTAGTCCCATGTTTGGCCACATTAACCTGAAAGCATGATTAGAGTTAGAAAAGTAACTTCGTAAACGATGTCACCTTCCTACTGAACCATAGCTGTAGCTCCCCATGTGTCTCTGGATCTCATCTGTTTACTGACAAAGATCCAAACCACGTTCTCATTCACTCACATGCAACAGCACTGAGGGGTGCGTGCTCTTCTCACAGAACACTCTGGCTTCAAACAAAAGTGGTACTACATTAGACACTGGAGCCCCTACTGCTTGGAAAAGACCTGAGTATTATCTTCCTGGTACTGTATCTCATCAAAGTAACCTGAAGATCCTACCCCAAAGGCTTTCCTTTAAAAAGGTTAAAAAATACTATATTACAACTTACTCTCCAGATCTCAAGTCCATCTATTTTAAACTAGTTGAACAAATAGTGAGCTAATTACATGAAGGCGGAAATCTACTGCATAAAATTTAACATAATTCTCCTTCCCTATCCAAGTGTGTGAGGGGACAACTCTCATTTCCTCCATCAGCCCTCTACATCCATAAGCAGTTCTTTTGTGTGTTTTTTTAAAGATTACTTTCTAGGGAAAAAGTATGAGATATAGTTTTCGATCATGTCAGCACATTTTACAGAGAAAGGGTATGTGTATGTTTAATTGATAATAGGTACAGAATTCCATTCTTAGCTTCAAATCAATAGTTTGGCTTAGTGTGTGTTTTCCTAAGAGCATGCCTCTAAGACCACTGTAGATTTCTCTGCTACAGTAGCTTGTCTAGTTCAAAAGTTAGCTTTCTAAAAAGAATAACAGTGTATAACCAAATGACTTTAGTTTTACTCAAAGCATGCTGATTGAGAGTCTCAGTGGGGAGACCATGATTAAAATTATGGCAACTCAGTTTGAGCTAAATTCTGTTTGCTTGTAAAGAAAGGCTGCAAATTACCATGAACCCTTGGGCAGTCACTGTAAATGGAGCCAAATGGTGGCTTCTGACTGCAACCAAGTGCAGCTGACTCGCACCCACCTTTGCACACAATTATTGTGCAGGAAGTAGATAGAAGCATCTTTCATCAACACAGTGTTTCTAAGCTGAAAATGATGTTTTATGACTAGCAACCTAAGGTTTTTTTTTTAATTGTTGTTCTGGTTCTGGGGCTCTGAACTCAGGACCTGGGTGCTGCCCCTGATCTTCTTTTGCTTAAGGCTAGTGCTCTCCCACTTGAGCCACAGCTCTGCTTCCAGATTTAAACTGCAATTCTTAGTCTCCTGAGTAGTTGGCATTATAGGCATGAGCCACCATACCTGGCTCAGAGCTTGAATTATATTGGGTGATTGAACAATTTTATAACTTTCAGTTATATATTGACCTCTGTAAAACTATGAATTACCATGTTAGTTTATTATTGTAGCATACTCTGGGTATGGTATTACACTGTGAGTGCAGGGTGGTTTGTGGGAGAAGAGGAGGAAGCTGAGGTTCCACTGCCAAAAATAAGGTGGCAATCTGATTGACAAATTAAAAAAATATTGCAACACAGCGCCTCCTTCTACCTGGAGTCAGCCTACTGTTTGAGAGCATTTTTTGTGATCTTTCTCCATGAGGTAATATGGACCTGTACCTACAGGGAAAAGTTAGTAACCTGCTTACACAGGTTACTAACTGAGAAATGAAGCATAATATTATCAGTTGGTCTCACAGATAAGACTTTAAAAAAGTTTTCCAAATATTCTCATCACTAATAAAAGTAACCTGTAACCTTTTATCTGCATGATACCTGTTTATTGCTAATTTGTTTCTAAATTTGTATGGATATGAGAAAGATAAAATATAGGCCCCTTCAAATGCCAAGATAGATATATCTTTGCCATTAAATAGGAGGATAATTTATGGTAAATTACTTCTGGGTTTCTTTGTAAAATAAGACATAACTGTGATTTTGAACTCCCTGGATGCTCAAATAGTCTGCAATCCTATTAATACTTATAGTATAATTATTGTTTAAATATTAATTGGAGTTATCTAGTTTTTGAGAATTTAGAAACTTTTCATTTCTATGCTATGAAAATATTTCAGATAACGATCAAATTGTGGAATACATCTATCAAGTTTCTTCATGTATAAACTCTATAGATGTGTGTGTGTGTCTTCTGTTGAATTAGTACACATTGTGCCCTGCAAGCAGAAATTCTCACAAATTTTACTTTGTATACCCTTTCATAAATTATTTATGTCTTTCTAGGCAGATAATTATGTAATTTTTACATGGCCTTTTAATTTTCTTTCTTTCCAATCTGCATTGCTTTGTGGATATCCTTACTTTGTTGCTTTTCTTAAGGGAAAAACATCCATTCTCTACAGTTGAGTGGGATTTTTACCTACAAGCACTTTACCAGCATGATTTAGCAGGTTGAGAAAGTTTTCTTATATTGCAGAGACATTATCACTTAAGAATCTTCAATGTAGTCAAATATTTTCCACATCGAGGGAGATGACTATATAGTTTTTCCTGAAAACATAGATATAATGAATCAGATTAATTTATTTTTGAGATTTAAATTAAAATTAACTGAGATAAACCTCATATAAATCATAATATGTGAAAGGTTTTGATTTGTTAATATTTTATTGAATTTTTGTTTCTATGTACACAAGGAATGGTTGTCTGAGGTTTTGTTATCAGAGTAATATTGGACTAGTAAAATGTATTGGGAAGGACTTCCTCTTCCATGTCCAGAATATTTTGTATATAATTAGTATTATTTCTTCTTAAAATGTTTGTAAAATTTGTCAATCAAAAAGTTTTTGAAGGACTGGAAATGTGGCTTAATGGTAAAGTGTGTTTCTAGCATGCACGGGGCCCAGGTTCAACTCCTTGGTATAATACAAACAAAAAATAAATACATAAAATTAATTTTAAAATGTTTTTGAAATACAAATTTAATTTGCTCAATATGTACCAAACTACTCAGATTTTTGAAGATTGAGGATTTATGTATTTCAGTTTATGTATATGAAGTAGTAGAAACACAGAAATGGCAAATAGTTTCTTATTTTTCTATGTTCATTATATCTATAATAGTCATTTCTCTTTCAATCCTGACGTTGATATTTATTTGCTTGTGTCTTCTCTGACTTAAGAGGCTTTCTTTTTCCCTTTAGTACTTTATCTCTTGTCTCCTGGTTTGCTTAGGTACTGGCAAAGGGTATCTGCTGACACCCTTATCTTATTTCCCTGTACATAGTCTAACTTTTAATCTAACTGCTTTAAGGGGCCAGTTGCTTTTATTTTGAGTTTACATCAGTTTAATAAAGATGTGCCTGTTTGTGTTTTCCTTTGTATGTATTTGCAAGTTTCTATGAGCTTCTTAAATTTTTAATTTAACTTAGAGGGGAATCCTTACCTATAAGTAGTAAGTGAAATTAATATAGTTAGAATGCAATTCTGAAAAAAAGAACAAATCAAAGGGCCCTGTCTTAAGATGAAGATATTTCTACAGTAACCAATGAATATGATGTGAGCAAAGAACAAATTTGGAGATTGATTGAACATCAAAGTCTAGACATTAATTCAGAATCTGAATTCTAACAGGCTTCCTGGATAAATTTATAGGTGTAGTTCAACTTTGCAAAGCACTAGGCTAGAATAAGAAGCATCATTAATCTGGCATAGAAGTTGACCCTTGTTATTTCACTTCCTAAAAAAGTGACCCCATTATTTTCCAGCTCATTTCCCAAACTTAGACATTTTGACTTGATTCTCTCCTTTTCTTTGCCTTCCCTTCAAACACACAGCCATTAGCAACTCCTATTGATTCATACACCCTACAGATGGCAATCCTTGTAAGTTTCTCTCTGATGGCCATTTTATTTCTTCCCCTCTTCCTGCTATGGTCTGCGGATGTCTTTGCTTCTCTCTTCACCACTAAAAGCATACAAAACATCTAGAATGATCCAATTGGAACTCTTGTTCTTGGCGCAGATAGAATATAAACACGAGTAAATAAATTTAAAAAGTTATTGATTTTGACAAATGTGATTTAAAAAAATCAACCCAATGATGTGGACAAATGGAGAGGAGTCAAACAGCCTCTTGTGGGTGAGTATTTTTTTTCTCTACTGAAACAGCATATATTTTCTCAAGAATTTGGTGGTTACCAGTCCAAGATGCTACCAGGGTTGTTTTCTGGCTGCCTTCTTGCTATGTTCTTGCATAGCCTTTCATTTGTGCTTGTGTGGGCAAAGAAGTGAAGAGGGAAAAAGAGGAGTGGGAAGTAGAAGAAAGGAAAGGAGAGGAGAAGAAACAGAAGAGAGGAGAAGAGGGAAGGGAGGAGAGGGGAGGGGAAGAAATTAGGGCAACGTCACTTTTTTCTTTATTTTCTTTTTTGAATTTTATTATACAGGTGATGTACAGAAGGGTTACAACGTAAGTCTGGTAATGAGTACATTTCCTTTTGAATAGTGTCAGCCTCTCCCTTGTTCTTCCCCAGTTTTTCCCCTCCCCTTTCCCTCCCCCACCACAAGTTGTATAGTTCATGTCCAGCATAGTGTCAGTGAATATCCCTGCTGCATTGGTTCACTCTTTGTCTCACTGTGTCTGTGCTTCCCCTTCCCCTTCCCAAATCAGATAAACTCATACATAAGACAAAGGGTGCAGAAATGAAATACAGCAACGAAAGGGAATAAACCAAAGGTGGTGAGGGGGAGGAAAAAAGAACCAGAAACAGTACAATAAAAAAAAAAACCTCCTTTTTTCTATTTCTTGGGATTCATTTTGATGACTTTTGCTTCTTAAAAATGATACCAATCTCTTAGACAATGGTCCTAGCATTATGTTTTCATTTAACCTTAATCATGTTCCTACGATCCCCATCTCCAACTAAAGTCACATTTGGACATAGAATTTCAACATAAGCTTGGAGGAGTATGCCAATCAAACAGGGATGTCAGACAGGCCTTTCTGAATAGACCGTGTCTGTATTGCTCAGGTTTGAACTGGACCATGTGAAGAGCAAGGAAATGTATGAGACACTCTTACGTTCTGAATTTTGGATTGCCAGGATTAAATAAATAAATACAGCTACTTCTATCTTGTTTCATGGTGAGAGTTTACAATCAGACTCATCATCTTTAGGCTTCTAGTTAAAAACCAGACTATGATCATTTGAAACAGGTATTTAGAAAAAGTGATAAAAAATACAGACTAAGTTCTGGTGGGTCGCAACTCCAGTGTTAGTACCAAGGGAAAGCTAACATTTCTTATAGAAACTGGCTCTCTTCACAGCTTGCTCTAAGAATGACAAATTCCTGAGGTGTCTTGTTAAGTCCTGAATGGACTTAAGACACTCACAGTGTCTTAAAAGCATTACTCAGTGTTACTATCCAAGAAAAATCATCCTCAGAATGTTCTGAAGTTCTCCTTGAATAATGCACATGGAGATCCTTCATCTTAGCTTTTCTCAGTCAACTGAAAAATATTTGACATCACACGTGGAATAGACATTTGATAGGCTGAAGGTTTATAGCTTTAGCTTTCTGTTATTTACCCAAGCAGCAGCACCCAGCGCCCAGGGCGTTTATGCTTCAAGTCAGAAATAGGGAATGTGAAACACTGAAACCCTTCCACCTTTGTTCAACCACACCCCAGGTTCATCATCTCCATGCTGGGCGCTGAGTGGGGAGGACTGCTGGACACAGTCAACATTTCTGCTTGATTCACCCCTTCCCACCTCCAACAAGTAATTACCACACATGAAACAGAGAACACGCTAACATGTTCAAGTCCAGCAAACTATTCATCACAGGTTTCTGGGAACAGGAGACTTTGCTTAATTTGCTTAGAAAAATTTTTAAATAAGTTTTTTATTGTGAAAATACTGTACAGAGGGGTTACAGCTACATGAGCAAGGTAATGAGTACAATTCTTATCCAGCATTGCTGCCTCCTCCTTTGTTTTCCCCCTGCTATCCTGTCCCTCCCACCTCCACAATCCCCCACCCCTCTCCCGCAGCGCTAAATTGTAGTTTGTTTTTCGACATAGCATCTTGTACATCTCATTGTTGCAATGGGTCAATCTTTGTCCCTATTTAAGCATTTTGTTTTTCCCCTTCCCCTCCCCAAATTATACCAACATTGAATACAGTGAAAACAGGGGTTATACCATGGGGAAGGGACATACTACGCAACAAAAATATCACATAGTACCTTATACATTAGAAATAATAGCAAGGAAGCAAAAAACACTTGTGTCCCTATCTTGGGGTTCATTTCACTTATCATATTTTTTTGGGTCCGGTCGTGGGGCCTGAACTCTGGGCCTGGGTGTTGTCCCTCAGCTCTTCAGCTCAAGGCTAGTGCTCTACCACTTGAGCCACAGCACCACTTCCAGCTTTTTGCTTATGTGGTGCTGAGGAATCGCACCCAGGGCCTCAGGCAAGGCAAGCGCTCTACCACTGAGCCACCTTCCCAGCCCTTTGCTTAACATAACTTATCTGACCTTTTCTGCGTGTCCCAGACATATACTAGTTATTGCAAATAAGGGAAATCATGATATCTATGTTTCTTTGGGCCTGGCTTACTTCACTTAATATAATTTTCTTCAAGTCTTTCTATTTCCTAACAAATAGGGTGATGTCATTCTTTCTGATGGAGGCAAAGAATTCCATTGAGTATATATACCACATTTTCTTGATCCATCCATCTACTGAGGGGCATCTGGATTGATTCTATATCTTAGCTAAAGGGAAACTTCTTTGAAGAGGAAATAAGAATGGCCAATAGACACATGAAGAAATGCTCAACATCCCTAGCCATAAAAGAAATGCAAATCAAAACAACATTGAGATTCCACCTCACCCCAGTTAGAATGGTTATAATCAAGAAATCTAATACCAACAGATGCTGGAGGGGATGTGGCCAGAAGGAAACCCTACTGCATTGTTGGTGGTAGTGTAAACTTGTTCAACCACTTTGGAAAGCAGTATGGAGGTTCCTTAAAAGACTCCACATAGAGCTCCCCTATGACCCAGCAATCCCACTTTCGGGCATTTACTTAAACTATCACAAACAAGGCCATACTAAAGCTACCAGCACAACTATGTTTATCTTAGCATTATTTACCATAGCTAAGATATGGAAGCAACTCAGATGCCCCTCAGTAGATGAATGGATCAAGAAAATGTGATATATATACACAATGGAATTCTATGCTTAGAATTTTTATTCCATGTCCATGACAAAGCTTTTTCAAGCTATTAATTGATCAAAAATCATATTTTTAAAAATCTTAACTCTCTTCCAAAGAACACAGCTATTTGTTAGAAAGAATCACACAAAACAATACATACTTTATGCTTTGTTAGCAATGTAAGTTATATTCTTGTTTAATGGGTTCGCCATGTCACACTTTGCTATACAGAATTGCTGGTTGCTTGTCTTGAGTAATGACCAGGGAAACCTAAAATTTAATTTTCTTCATATTGCATTCAGTCTGATTATAATTCTATAACTGAAAAATAGAATAGGACTAAATATGTTGCTAATCTAATTTTCTGTGGCTTCCTTTCTACTTGTAGTTTAATTTGCCCCTAACTGGGAAAAATTGGAAGAGATTTTAAAAACAGGGGTCTCAAAATCCAGGTGTGGTCCTGTATTCCTCTAATTTAAGAGGCTGAGAAAGGAAGATTGTGAGTTCAAGGCCAGCTTGGGCCTAGTGGTGAGACCCATCTTCAAAAGAAAACAAAACAAAACACAAAGCCCATCTGACAAAAATCTATTTGCCTATATATAATTAAATAACAGAAAGACAAAATGCTACATAGTCTATTATATGACACCTAAAATGTCTATGCATATATGAATTTTTAAATGTATTATATTAAAATAATATGCATATTTATTCCCAAATGACTCCTTCTTAAAATGAACTGTAATTTTTGACTCTTACAGTCATGTAAGCAATATTTAGTGACACAGTTTACCTCAAAAATGCTACTGTGGTAGGGGAAAAATAAAGGAGGTGGCAACAATGCTTGGTAAGAAATGTACTCATTACCTTGCTCATGTAACTGTAACCTCTCTGTACAATATTTTCAAAATAAAAAACTTATTTAAAAAATGCTACTGTGGAGCAGCTGATTTTCAGTGACAATTATTAGTTAAAATAGCCAGTTGCTGTAAATGTTTCAGCAAAACCTGTATATTCTCTTTAGTTGTCTCCAAGGGCTTATTTTGGGATTTTGTTCTGTTTGGGGTTTGTACTAATAATTTTTTTCTTACAAATAATTCCAAGTTTACTTTAATACAGATGGTATTTGTCTATAGCCAAAAACATTTTCCAAAATGCACCATAACTCAATAAACTAGTTTGAAAAGCATTTTCAATGAAAATAAACAGTCAAAACAGAGATTAACAAGAAACAAGACCTATGAATTTTATAACTGGCTCTTTTCACTTTAGTTGTATGACTAGTGTTACCATTTATTTTTCTGGATTCATAATTTGTTCTTTTTTTTGCCAGTCCTGGGGCTTGAACTCAGGGACTGGGCATTGTCCCTGAGCTTCTTTTGCTCAAGGCTAGCACTGTACCGCTTGAGCCACAGTGCCACTTCCGGCTTTTTCTGTTTATGTGGTACTGGAGAATCGAACCCAGGGCTTCATGCAAGCACCTTGAGCCACATTCCCAGACCTCATAATTTGTTCATTAGATCTTGTATTGACATTATTTTTAAAAGAGCTTGAATGGCTAATATTTTCTTGGGACTGAACTAGATAGAAATGATACTCAGTGCACAATGTCTATGTATCTACATATATATGTATCTTGCAATCATCACTGAGAGCACTTAAGCATCTGGAAGGTAGTTTTAATTCTTGTTATGCTTTTATCAATTAGTTATAGGACTGCTGAATTGTCTCTATGTAAAAGCTGGTTAGTAGAATTTATAAAGGAAACTACTAATATTCGTGTCCAGAATTGTTAGGGAGCTAGTTGTTCTGAACTTACACTGCCCCCCAATGGAGAAGTGGCTGCATGACACCAGCTTTGAGATACAGACTCATCTCTCTTGGAAAGTTCTATCATTCTGGCAAATTATTCCGTGTGGTGTATTGATGTCCGGATTGGTCTAGTTTGCACTGTGAGGGGGAAGAAGAGGAATCTTTAGCTAAAAATGTTTCTGTAAATCTTGCAAAATAGCCTTATTCAAAGTCTGATCTGAAGTGATTGTCATTAACTAGTGAAATTGCCCATGAATAACGGAAGCCCTATCAAATAATAATAACTATGTCAAAGAAACACCTGCCAGCTTGCTAAAGCTAACCTTCCCATGTAATGAGTTGCGTCATATGAGGAAATGAGGCCATGGGGGGGACCCACTAAATAACACTTAGGTTTACTAGTCTTCAGGTTGCTAAAGTTCAGCCTGAGTTTTATTTACCAAGGGTCAAGATTGCTCAAGAAAAAAGCGAAAGTCCCACAGGGTTCTTTCTGCACTCATTATTATATTGTCGGTGTCATCGTTCAAGTCAACAATAAAATGTCTTTTGAAAAGGAAAAATGAAACTTATTTCCAAAGCTCTCATGAGCATGTGTGTGTTATGTGTTTTCTGCAATACTGGCATGCTCCAGGCATTTCCATATGTTCCTTGATGGAGAGAATAAAATGAGTAACATTTTGGGCTGTGATGAGTGTTTAGAGAAGAAGAGTTCACATGTCAATGTCTTTCTTTGTTTGGGAAATCCATCATTCAGGAAAACTTAAAGTGTGTTCTAACTCAATGAAAATGATGCTTCAGAGTCTTCTTAGGTACAAAATGTCACTTCCGTATTTCTCTAGGTGAAAGTAATGAGAAATTAATGGGTAAGACTATTATTATACTCAGAGCTCCTTCCTTTTTAACGTGGGTTATTAAAAAGATCTAAGATTACTAATACCCTGGAAATTGTGAAAAAGGGCCCCTAAATAGCCTGAATTTATCACCTGATTATCCCTACCTTTAGCTTCTTGAAGGGAATAATTACCTCATAATGCATTGTACAACTATTTAGTATAAAGGGTGATCAAGTTGGTTTAATAAAAACTATTGCCAGAAAACCAGGTGTGATCACATGTCTGAAATCCCAGGTACATGGAAGATAACAACAGGAGGATAATGGTTCAAGACTTAGTTGAGCAAGAGTAGTGCCTGTCATCCCACCTATTCATGTGATGAAAATAGGCTTGAAGCTAACCCAGACAAAAGGGCAAAACCCTCACTGAAAAATAAACCAAAGAAAAAGGAGCTGGCAGCCTGGCTTAAATGGTAGAACACTTGCCTAGTAAGTGCAAGGGCCCTGTTTCAAAAGTCAGTGTACATAAAGCAGGTTATGGTAAAATATTATACATATGTGTGTGTGTCTGTCCTGATTAAGGGACCGAAGCCATACTTAATGAAGGCTTTGCAGTTTTTCTATTCATTGCAGTGTCAGAAATGATAAATATCATTTAGTCACTCATTAAACAGTTATTACATGGTGCCCTGGGTAGCTACTTTCAGTGTAGTATACATATACGCTAAGGATACAAATAAAATAAGCCAAAAGACAGAATCAGTACCTAGTCAAAGAGAAATGCTAACATGTCTTGGTCAACATGTGCCAAGATGAATACCATTGTATTAGATGTAAGAGTGAAAGGAGACTATATCAGTAGATCCTTGAGTGACTGGACACATTATTGCTATAATAAGAAAGCAGTATGTCCCTCTGGAGAATAACTGTTATACAAAAATGGTACCATGGATGACATCTTTGGGCCAGAATGAAGTTTCTTTGGTCTAACAAGATTACTTGAACAGCTGAAAGAAGTTGTAAAAGTTGTACATAAATAAGATACATAAGGACAAATTACTCACAGGCTGCAATTTCTATGCAGGATCTCAGTAATAAAGTTGTCTCTAAGGCAGCTTTTAAAGACTAGAGTAGAATCTAGATGCTAGTCCACATAACACCTCTTTCTAAGCCTCTGGGATTGAGACTAACAGGGTAAGTGCAGAGGTAGTTGAATGAAAACCTCAGTCCTACTTTTGACTTCTCCAGATCACAAAAGGATCTAGTCCATTTTCTGTTTGTCCAATTCTTGGCCAGTTCTCCAAATGCTCCTTTGGAGTCAACTCCTTTCTTTATTAATTCTTACAAGCTCCTCCAAGTACCAATTAGCAATTTCATTCCTACATTAATAGTTCTTGAATGATCTTGGGGTTGAAATGCTTCCAAAATTGCCCACCCAACTCTCAGGGAGTCCTTTACAAATAAGAAGTCACTGATTTTAATCTCCTGGGGGTACTTTATAGATCAAGAGAAAAGTGATCTAAAAATACCTTCATAAACTTGATATTTTGGATATTTATTTACAGGGCTAGGGTTAATTTCAATTTGCTTAATTTTATTCCATTATCTCTAACTTTGACATCCATCATTAATAACACTAGTTACACATCTGTTCTTTCCAGAACCTCTGTCTTCTTTCTAGTGTTCTAACCCCTTTTAAGGGAGCTATTTTGTTTGCTTTTGACAAAATTTATTTCTGTTCTTCTCCCCTTCAGTGGACTGAGAAAACAAAGTGTTCTGTGGGGGAGAAGTATTTAATGTGAAAAAGATTCTATTCTGTGGCCTCATCTAGACTTTCTAATTTGAGCAGTATATAATAAAACTCGCTTAGTTTGGATGATAAGAAGAATGGTTCTTGTGAACAATTCATTTATGACAAATTATTGCTTTATGAATGGGGTAAAACACAAGTAGTTAAGGGAAGGAGTATATTATTAAGAGTACATGATGACATAAATAAAGCCAACATATTGAGCATCTGAGACTTCTTCAGAGGCAGACACTTTTGTTCCCCACTTCATACATACTCAGTCACAGAAGTCACCTTGTTCTTGCTTTAGTTTCACAGGCTCATTCTGTACCTTTAAGACTATGCAATCCTTCTTGTTTGTCTCTTCTTTCCCATGATCATTGCCCAATGACACCAGGTCCAGCCAACTTCCATCCACAAGGAGCTGAGTTTGCCCACAGCTATGTCTCCCAACTGTCCTTGATTTCTGTTCTCTTCTGTTCTCTGTGTCCTCAGCTGCAGCTTGTCCCTGGAACTAGTCCCAGTTTTAGGAGCTAGCCAGGAGAAACTGACCCACAATACAGGAAGAAGAGAAGAGTGATTCCTCCAGCTTTTTTCTATGCTTTGGTCTTGTGGGGGTCTGTGAGAGCTGACAATACCCAACACTAACTCTTGGCATCATGGCATCATGGGTCTGGGTACATGGTGTCAATCTTAAAAAACAACCCCAGAGGCAGATAGATAATCCTTTCACAGAGAAGGGAAGTGAGGTTTGAAGAGACTGATTCACATTTGCACAAAGACACAGCCAGATTCAGAGCCATACTCACACACATACTCAGGTATGTGTGTGAACGCTGCCATTGTGCCTTCAATCCCTACAAGTCACTGCATTTCAGACATCCTCACAGTTTAACAGTGGCAATGGAATTCAGAATTCCAGCTGAGGCACACGAAGTATAATCCAAGGTACTAATCAATTGGAATTAACAATCTTATATACTAACAGTAGCTAACATTTTTGAGCAGTTATTTGCAAAGCAAAGATCTAAGTATTTTCAGTCTTCATATGAAAAGACAGATAATGTTATTCCTTGCATGGAATGAAAACTTGAAAACAGACGCACACAGTGATTATGTAACATACTCACTCAGTGGTGTGGGAAGAGCTGAGATTTAAATAAGCTGTCCCTTAATCGTTATGCTTTACTTGTTCTGATTGAATTTGAGTGCTTTCTATGAACTATTGGTGCTTTCAATACCTGCGTACCTGCAGGTATTTGTAAAGTGCTGCCATTTGTATGTACTTAAGTGTTTGTATCAGCCTGGAGAACTAGTATTGTATCACTCTTTGCAGCTAAAGAAATTAGATTAGCTTCAGTAGTATGTTCAAAAGAAGTAGCACCTAGGATTTTTTACCCAGATCTAATCAACTTCAAAAGATGATGAGAAATAATAAGAAAAACAAACAATTCCTCTTCCTTCAAAATAACTTTAAAGCTGCCTGGAAAAGTAATTCAAACAAACAAAACAAAACTCCCACTCTTTTGGCAAGCGAATCTAGCTTAGAATTTTCTTGAGGCCACCTCATCATTTCTGCTCAGGAGCCCTACTCCTTGGAAGAAATCCTGTTTGAATCATTGGAAGAAGAAAAATACTAACTGGACTGGGTTCTGACTATTGGTCATGGTTAAGCAGTTGTGCCATCGCTAACGTTTTATTTTTACCTACTATTTGAGGGATTAGGTGATTTATTTTAATGTGTCTCTCAAGTGCATGTAAGTTGACTGTCATGGGCAAACTATTAGCATTCCTGTCACCCACCACCTCCTCCATCTTTCTGGAGTCCAAAAACCTTTGTAATGTGACTGGCCTCCAGTCACCTTAGGCTACCTACTGCATGTGGCGAATGCAATTCTGCGGGCTTTTCTGGGATGACCAACAGTTTGCTCGGTGGGATTATTCGCATGGTTCACATGGTTACCAGCTGTTGGACCCTTCACATGGGCTTGCAGACTATTTGCAGATTGGTAGAATTTTTCCTCTTGTAGAATATTGTGTGTGGATGAACAGTACTATGATTTTTGTTACTTATTCTTTCTCTTTTCTCCCTTTAGGCCAGATTTTGGATCCTTTCCCTGTTTCATACTATAATTCCCAATTGTATCCGCATTTGTATTTCCAAGTTGAATCTCATGTTGTGGTTTTCTGCCATATTTCTAGCCTTTCTTTTCCATCGTGCATTAGATCGTCTATCATTGCAGTTTTTAAACAGCTGCCAACTTAACACATTTATCATACTAGCGGGGATACTGTTTATTGCCACCCTCTACTAGAAGATGAATAAAGATATTAAATTAACCTGGTTCTACTCCAATACCTTAGAGACCTCACTGGACACCTTCTCTTGTCCAAGGAAGACAATTTATCACTGCCTTTAGATGTCATATCTGGCTTGCTTTGGCCTCTGTGACAGGGATTCCATAAAAATAAATCTACTTCAAGGAAGATTTTTGTGTGGCAGTGTATTAGCTGTGATATTAAAGGTCGGCTTTTTTAGGTCTACCAAATTCTTCCCTTCACACTAATTTTGGTAATTCATTCAAAAGAGGGATTAAGTGTGCCTGGCATTATGCACACTCTTTATTATGTTTAGAGTTCCATTATCCCAGATGTTCAGAATAAGTGGCTGTGGGCACTTCTTGGGAGACAAGTAAAATATCCACAGGCATTCCATTCCATTTCAATATGCAGGTTGTGGTAAATGTATGTGTGTACCTGTATATCTGTGTGTACATATGGTCATGTGTCATTTAATATAGTCTCAGTGATATAGTCTAAGATATATATCATTAGGCAATTTAGTCATTGTGGACCATCCTAAAGTGTACTTATGGAAGTTAACATGGTTACAATGATAGCAAGTACCATTATTTTATGGGATCACTTAGGTAACATTATTTTATGGAATCACCATCATATCTGTGCCCTGTTATTGACAGAAAACGGCATTCCTTGCCTGATGTGTATGGATTTATATATGTGAATAATGCACGTATTATGTCCAAGCATATACATCACTGCTGATATGTGAAGCTAGCTGGGAAAGAGAGAAGAACAGTAAACAGGATATCTGGAGGGGTTTTTTTGGTATTTTTTGGTGGTTGTGAGGCTTGAACTCTGGGCCTGGGCTCTGTCCCTCAGCTTTGAACTGTGATCCTTAGATGTCAGCTATCTGAGTAGCTGGGATTACAGGTGTCAGCCACCAGCACCTGATCTGGAGATTCCTTTCTACTCCAGGATGTGGCTCCATACAGCTACTGAATCCAGTTGAAAGGACTGATTTGTGGAACCTCATATGTGAAGTATCAAATGGGTAAATATTATGTCTAATGAGATGTCTCAGTAAATAGTGTCATAACTTTTTTCTTTTCTTCTTTAATTTTTGTTTCAGAACAAACAATATAATTTGAGATCTTCCAGCAAAGGTTGTTCGCTAATATCTTGCTCATTTTTTTGAATCCTTAGTTTAGGGGATTCGGGCTTCCTTTGTACATTGTACAAATACACAGAACACAGGATTCTAAAGTCAAACAATAAAAGAGCAAGTAGAGGGAGGAGTTGTCAATACCGTTATTTTCAGTATAGTAAAGCCATGTTCCTTGCCTTGAATTGGAAAACTCACCCTTAAGCTTGTTCTAGGCATGACTGAGGATAAAATGAAAACTTCTGCAGGGACCCTGCTTTAGCAACACAGAGTCTTAGACCTGGAATGATTAGCTAAGAGGCTCATTTTAGGGGACCTAACTTCTCTTTAACACCCAGCCACTGGACTTTTCCTTCAATAGTTCCCAGTATAAAACTGGCTCTAGCGTCCTGTGTTATTAGTGCAGGATCACAACCTCACAGGGCTGAGTAATCAGACCCTCCACTCACCTAGGAGAACAGAGAAACAAGAAGGCCCACCTGACAGCACATCCAGACATCCTGTACCAACATCATGGCAAAGTACTTTGTCTCCTGCATCCTTGTGAGGGGACAGATGACCATGACACCCCTGACCTTGGTGTTTTGCTTAGGGTTTGAGTTCAGTGAGCACAACATGGAGGCAATACAGTGTGAGAAAACATGGCGGGGATGGGGGTAAATATCCTACTAAAGCTCAAGAGTATTGCCAAGTTGTTAATTCACAGAAGTACTAAACTCAAAAACACTATGCATTTTTCTTAATCAAAGCCATGTCATTTGAAAACCCAGTTTCCCAGGGAAAATTATAGTCATTCTATTACCAGTGAAATATCTCTATCCTTTAAGTCATCTGCAACACATGTTTTAAAATTTATCCAAATATTCTGCAATCACTGCATGGACTATCAGATCTACTAACTAAAAAAAAGAGAGAAATCATCTCTGATTTTCATAAAACCACATATTTCATAGAAAGGTGAATTCACCAAATCATACAGTATTTACATTTACATTAGGGTTGTAAAATTTTGAAAAGTTTTCACCTTCTTTTTAAACTTTTTCTGTATGACTTATATGGCCTAAGTGAAAAATATTTTTGTAATCTGACAGATAAAGCTAGCTTTACTTAGAAGTTATTTTTGAATACTACTTATGAATCTTTTCAAAACCCAGCTGCTATTTCATATGTATTATTAATGAATTTCTTATAGTCCAGAAATGAGCTGGCCATATATTCTTTCAATATCTCTTCTCCTATTTTTCAGAGATTTGAAAGTTTCCTTTTGTCATTCTGTGTGAACATTCCTTTTCTATACTATTAGTGAATGATAACTAAATCCCCCTTCTCACTCTTCCTCTACTTCCTTGGGGAACTGATCAGCTTCTACAATTCTATTCACTCAAGATCCTACTACATGGAAATTGTGAGTTTATTAAGTGCCATTGTGCTCCAGTGATGTAAGTTTAATTATAGATGAGACACAGAAAGCCTTTTTACTATGAAGGATGAATCAAGAAAGGAAAGAGCCCTGGTTCAACCCAAGGATGGGATTACCCCTTCTCTCAAGGAGTGTTCAGTCATTTCAGACACAGGCACAGACATGATGCCCAGACACCTGTGAGCAACCTGGTGTTTCCTAGCCTGCAAGTTGGGAATGCTGACAACAGAAGGCCTCACCTGTGTTTCCCAACAAAGTCACCTGTCCCAGCATTCAATTCCCCCATGATCTTTATAGAAATAAAGCTAAATAAAGTCATATAAATGTACTGGCACACTAAGGTAGGTGTTCTTTTAAGAAAATACACCAAATAAATGGGCTTTCTCTTTCTCTGCCAAGTGACAACAAGTGAGAAAATAGCCACCTACAAGTCAAGAAGGCTTATATCACAAGCCAACCACACTCTCTTGGATTTTCAGCCTCCAGAACAGTGAGAAGATGCATTTCTGTTGCTTCTTAAGTCACTCAATCAATGGTGTTTTGCTGTGGCACCCTCAACAGTCTAGTACAGCTGGGAGTTGGGACTTGATCTTGTAATCATGGTTCTTCTGCAGAAAATAACTGCTACCAGGGGATGTAGGAAGTATGTCTTGGAAAGTTGGTTTCAGTTCTTTTGGTTGGATAACCAGAAGAGAACTAAGAGAACATTTAGGAAATCTTCTTTTAATTTTTGAGGGATTGTAATACTATTTTTCACATAGCTGCATCATTTTACCTTGTATCACCAATAGTACATAAAGGCTCTTGTTTCTCCATATTTTTGCCAACAATTGTTTTTGTTTTTAATAGCAGTAATCTTAATAAGCATTACATGATAGTTCAGGGTTTTTGTTGTTGCAAATTATGTGTGTGTTTGTGTGTTTGTTTGTGCATATATACGAGACAGAATTTAGAAAAAATTTTATTGTAAATGTGACGTACAGATTGGTTACAGTTACATAAGTCAAGCAATGAGTACATTGCTTTTATTTGGGGGGGGGCGTTTCTGGTCTTGGGGCCTGAACTCTGGGCCTGGGCACTGTCCCTCAGCTCTTCAGCTCAAGGCTAGTGCTCTACCACTTGAGCCACAGTGCCACTTCCGGCTTTTTATTTTTTGCTTATGTGGTGCTGAGGAATCGAACCCAGGGCCTCATGCATGCAAGTTAAGTGCTCTACCACTGAGCCACCTCCCCAGCCCCAGTACATTGCTTTTTGAACAGTATCACCCCCACCCTCATTCTCTCTCAGTTTTTCCCTCCCTGCTCTCCTCCCCCCAAGTTGTATAGCTCATATCCAACAAAGTATCTAGTGAGTATCACTGCTGAATTGGTTCACCCTCTGTCCCACCATTTGTGTGCTTCTTCTCCTCCCTGAAGCAGATAAAGTTAAGTACAAGACAAAGGGTACAGAAATTAAAAACAGCGACAAAATGGAATAAACCAAAGAGAAAGAAAAAAAGAACCACAAACAGTATAATAAAAAACTCTTGTTTCCATAAACATTTATTTCTCTGATATGTGTTGAGAAATATAGTTACTATATTAATTATACAATTATATGAAATAATGGGGCTTTATTAGGACATTTCCATACTTACTTTAATCATTTGCCTCTCCCCATACACACACATTACACTCTTGTGACTTACTTCTGTCTTGTCCCTCATTGACTTCCTCTTGCCAACCAACTATATTCCACATGTGAGAGGAAACATTCAGTGTTTGTTTTTGTGAGTCTGGATTATTTAACTTAATGTGATCTCCAGTTGCATACATTTCCTGCAAATGACCTGCTTTTATTCTTCTTTATTGCTGGCTACCAATCCATTGTCTATGTAAGCCACATTTTCTTTATACATCAGATATCTTTGGATATCTGACCCATCTAAGTTAAATATTTTTATAGTGCTATAGGTCCAATTTCATTCTTTTGCAAGTGGCTATCTAGATTTCTTCTGAACCACTTGCTGAAAAGACTTTTTTTCCTCCAGTTGTGGGTACTGGCTGACTCTACAATTAGGCTTTGTGAATGGTGCCATAATCATCATGGGTATTCAGATGTCTCTACTGTAGTACTTCATTTCCTTTAGGCAAATACCCAGAAGTGGCAGAGTAGGATCATATGATAGTTCTGATTTAGTGTTTGAGGAAATTCTGTACCAATTTCTATAGTAGTTGTACTAGTTTACATGTCCACTAGTGGTGAACAAGAATTCCTTTTCCCCAACTGTTCACCAGCATTTCCTGTTTTTTTGTGTTCTTAATGGTACCCATTCTGACTGTGGTAAGTGGACTCTCCATGTTGTTCAGCTTTGCATTTTTCTCCACAACTGATGGTGCCAAGCATCTTTTCATGTCTGTATTGGTTATTTCTATTCTTCCTTTGGAGTAATATTATTTAAATCCTTTGTCTAGTTTAAAATCAAGTTCTGTTGTGGCTGTTGAGTTTTAGGATTCACTATATAGTCTGGATGGTTTATACATGTTTTCTCTCATTCTGCTAAGTTGACATTTATGGTCTGTATTTATTGTCTTTTGATGCACAAAATGTTTTAATTCTTTTGAAGTATAATTTGTATATTTTTCTTTTATTGCTTGTGCCTTTGGTGTCACAGACAGTAAGTCAGTGTTAGATCCAATGACATGACTTATTTTTCCTGTTTTCTTCAAGAATATTTACAGGTTTTACATCTTTGGATATCTGACCCATCTAAGTTAAATTTTTATATAGTGCTATAGGTCCAATTTCATTCTTTTGCATGTGGCTATCTATATTTCTTTTGAACCACTTGCTGAAAAGACTTTTTTCTCCATTAAATATGTATCAGGCACTTTTATGTAGGTGGAAAAAATATGTTTACCTGGAGAAATCTTTCCTAACTCTCATTTTGAATATCAGTGAAATTAAAGAATTCTATATGATTATAAATGGTATTTTACAGAACTAGAGGGAAATAATGAACAATTTTAATGCAACTATAACCAATCTAATCAGTTCCCTGCTCATCGATACTGACAATCTCAGAGAAATCTTGATTATCTGAAGAACCTCCTACTGTTTCTCTTGAGAATGCACTTATTTTAGGATAAAGCAAGCACTAGGTTCATAGAAGGCAGAGGCATTTGTAAACATCTTGGTTTTGTGCTTGGCATTGATAACCTGGAATAAGGATGTCTTTCCTCTATACCATCAATGACCAACAGCTGTATAAGTTGACCACCAACATTGGTATGGTGTGAACGTCTCCTCCTAAACTCATCTTGAGTTGAATTGTCATTATAACGATATTAAAAGATGGGACCTGGGAGATGGAATTAGATCTTGGGCTGAGCTGTCATAGATGGATTGATGCAGTCATCATAGCAATGGGATGGTGACTTTGAGAGTAGATTTGTAGTAAGCTTGGCCTTTTTTTTGCCTCCTGTCGATCTCACACATGCTTGTTTTCCTTTCTGCCATGCGTTGATGTCTTATGAAGGCCCTCACCAAACATGTCCCTTACCTTGGACTTTCCAGACTCCACCACTGTCAGCCACATAAATTTCTATTGTTTCCAATCTACTCAGTCTGTCATAGCAGCAGAAAACATACTAAGACAAGTACTATCTGTCTGAGAGTCTTGTAGAAAGCAATGGCCCAACAATACTACATAATTTAGCTTTTATGCCCAAGTATAGATCTGAGATTGCTGCCTCAGAAAAGTTTTAGAATTACTCTATGAAATTATAAGAAGGCAAATGACCACCTCACCCGACTTCTATAGGTTGGTGAACTTAGCCTTGCTATCATCTATCGCAATTTATTTACTATTTCTATCATCCCTACAAAGAGGATAGGGATGCTTTATGCTGGTGATTCTCGCCCATCATCTTCTATCCCTTTCTCAAATCCTCCAGCTGGACTTAATTCAGCTGCATGCTGGGCCTCAGCTTCTTGAAGGGGAGTTACCATTCTAATATTGCTAGGAGGTTATGAGGTTGTTTCCAGGCTATGACAATGTTAGGTTTATTGACATGGACTTATTCCATGTCAATAAATTGATTGACATATTATCAGCCTCACTTTACATACCCTTATTGGATTCATGGGCCGGGAGACCACAGTCCTTGAGAGAGCTGTTGGGCAAACAAACTCTGAGATGCTTGGATGCTGATACTTCCTAAGTTACAAGGAAGTCTTCATCTTCCTGGCTAATGCTTGAAGCTTGACTTTTCTTGTAAATGAAGCACATAGTCTGCTTTTCTTCAGATCTCTGCTAATGTTGAATGGATTTTTCCATGAAGAACCATGCAACCCTCATGTCACAGTTCTGAATAAACATGCCATTCATGAGAGAATAAATATAAGCATACTCTACGATGTTGTTCCCTTGTTCCATTTTCTTACCGTGAATAATACTTTGATTGTGGTCTGTCAAGGTAAGAAGAAATAAAACTTCTTTTAATCAATCTCTCTATACTTTCCAAGTGAACTGACACAAA
>NW_012267257.1:3018400-3080355 GCF_000151885.1 Dipodomys ordii
TATGCCTCCATCAGAAAGAATGACATTGCCCCATTTGTTAGGAAATGGAAAGACTTGGAAAAAATCATATTAAGTGAAGTAAGCCAGGCCCAAAGAAACACAGGTCCTATGGTTTCCCTTATTTGCAATAACTAGTACATGTGTGGGATTAGCAGAAAAGGCCAAAAGCTATGTACATATGACCATATAAGTTGATGTTAAGCAAAATGAACCCCAAGACAGGGACACAAATATCTTTTTTTCTTTCTTGCCATTGTTCCTAATGTATTTATAATGTACCATGTGATTTTTTTTTGTTTCTTTGTATGTTCCTCCCCCATGGTATAACCCCTGTTTTCACTGTATTTGATGTCGGTGCCCCGCATCTTGTATATACACTTCTCTAATTTGGGGAGGGGAAGGGACAAAACAAAATGTTAAATAAGGATACAGGTTGACCCATTGTAACAATGAGATATACAAAACACTATGTTGAAAACAAACTTTACAACTTGGAGGGGGGGAGTAATTGTGGAGGTGGGAGGGAAAGGATTGTAGGGGGAAAACAACAAAAAAAAGATTCCAAACTGCATTCAATTTACAGGATGAATCCCAGCTACTCAGGAGGTAAAGATTAGGAAGAAAGTAGTTCAAGGCCAGCCCAGGCAAAGAGCCACCCAGATCCCATCTCAATAAATGAGTTGAGTCTGTAATCCCAGCTATGCAGGAGGAGTAGATAGGAAGATCATGGTCTGAGGTTGACACAGGCAAATGTAAGATCCTGTTTTTAAAATAACAGAAGCAAAATAAAAGGCTAAGTGCATGGCTCAAGTGGGAGAAGGCCTGCCTGAGTATTTAAAAAGAAGTGTAGCTGGTAGGAAAAAACACATGCAGAGCTTAAAGCAAGTTTCATTATGTTCTGCATAATAACTCAGATCTCTTGGAATCTAAATAGAAGTTACACCACCTGCAGTGTAAAACTATATGTCTTTCATTAAACAACAAAAGAACAAGTAATCTGACTCACAAATGGGTAAATGAATTGAGCAGACAGTTCTCAGAGAAAAGTTCAAATGACCAATATGTATGTGAAGAAATGTTCCATTTTCTTAGCCACAAAGGAAATGCATCTCAAAACTATACTAGGGTTCCATAGCACTAAAGTCAGAACGGCAAGCAGCCAGAACAACAACAAATGCTGGTGAGAATACAGTTGGGAACATAAACTGGTATAACCACGGTGGAAATCAGCATGGAGGTGCCTCAAAAAACTAAAACTAGATTTTAATGTATGAATCTAACATATGTATATCTGAAGGAGAATGGATTAATAAATGAGAGATATCTTAATACCCATGTTTATTGCAGTTCTGTTAACAATAGCCAAGTGCAATCAACTGAGGTCTCCAACAACTGTGGAATATATGTAGGAAATGTGAATAGATATGCTTGTGTGTGTACATATAAGTTTATATGTATGTATATACATATTTGTGCGCATATACAATTTACATATGTGTATGCATGTAATTGCTCAATATGCACTGCTGGTCAAGGCAGAGAATCTGATCCTGGGATGTGATCTCATCATATCACAGGTACTCATGAGTATTGTCACACCTATCAAAGGAAGGTCGAGTGGGTCCAACTCCAAATAATTTTAATACTGCAATGCTTCTGCAATCTTAGTACTATATAGTAGTTGTGCCTCCGAAGGAAGCATAAGTAGGATCCAGAGAGGAAGTGTAAGTGCAAGAGCTAGTAGCACAGACCCCTGTGTCATTGACTACTTTTGTATTTGTATTGTAAAAGGAAATCTTTATAATGAACAGAGCTTTGAGCAGTAGCCCTGGCCTGAAGTTAAAATACAAACTAGAGAGTTACACTTACTCCCAGTGACCAAGGGTTTGGTTTCATTTTCCTGACCCTGACAGTGGGAAATCTGTGTATTAGAGATAAGTGGACAAAAACCTTTGCATCTCATCTTGATGCTAGCTATAGAGTATCTGTCACAGGGAAGACATTGAACTGTCAGGTGTCCCTAGCAAAATGACTTGACAGGAGATATTAGATATTCTGTCATTACCTTCCTCATGGTGGTCATGGATGATGTAGCCCTGTCAGCAAACATCATGGCTATGCGTGGACTTCAAAGCATTGGTTCTCAAGGCTAAACTAACTGTTGGAAGCAAGGAAGAACAATTCTGAATCCCTAGTTAATATTAGGATGTATGGATCTGAAATTGAGGAAAGAAGGATAGCCTAGTTGGGAAGAATTAGTGGGCATGGATAAAGAGTCACTGTGTTAATCTCCTGACAGTAGGCAAGGAAAAGACGATGAAGCCTAGAGTACAACTGTGCGGAACAAGCTAAGGAAGAACAATTCTAGACCGCAACTGATAAATCAAGAAAACGGTCAAAAAAGAGAACTTCCTAAAGAACAAAATATAAAAGCCTATATGGATGGGTAGTAGAAATATTCATTGCTATTTCTCAACAAAGAAGACATTAATAACTAACCATTTTATTTGAACCAAAGCACAAGGGAGTTGAAATATGATTGGGAATTAAAGGAAGGAAGGAATATACTGAGCACACATTGAATATGAAAGCTTCATACTAGTTTGGGGAAAGAAGATTAAGATGGTACATGGAAAAGTAGTAAAGGCTTGAAATTGCTGCTGTGGAGAGATGGAAAGTCAGCCAGCCATGCACTCAGAGCTCATCTAGCAACACAGAGCCCAGACCGTGGCTAATGTCCACAAATTGGCACAGGTCATTGTGATTTATGTGCTTTTTTTTCCCCTTGTGATGCTTGGTTTCCAGGGCAAGAGTTCATAAAGCACATGGTTGGATTGGCCTAAAAACTATATAAATGTTTTTCACAGTGATTGTAGTAGAAAGACGAGGGCCAGAACGTTCAGGACACTGGCAAGTGAGTTTTTAGCATGATTCATCCTAGTGGGAAGAAAGAGAGGGAAACTATGAGGAGGGGATAAATGAGCAGATGCTGATCCAGTTTGTGTTTGCCCCGGGTCATTGGAGTTTGTGATTCTGAAGTCACTGATGCTTGTGCTTCCTAGGTCATCCTTGCTGTAGTTGGGGGTAGGTGTATGGAGGCAATACTATACAGTGGTATTACCAGCTAATGCATTAGTGGCTGTAAAGCAACCAATCTGAAAATCGGTAAGACTCAGCAAGTCAGCAGAGGTTGAATATCTACAACATGCATGTCAACGTTCTCTGGAAGGATGAGTGTGAGCATTCTGGCAGCCAAGGCACAACAGGAAAGCCAATTGGTTGTTTAGTCCCTATAGTAAGGAAGCACAGTTGTTACTTGGAAGAGATGTTACATTCTAAAACGAATGTACTTCATGAATAACTCAATGTTTTACCCCTAGAAAGATGACACTACTCCTGAAGCAGACTCTAAGATCTGCAACCAACTGGACAGCCTCACTCCCAATTACATTCGCAATCACCAAGAATGCATTTACCTTCCTTACCTGACAAAGCACCCTGTAGTGGAGGTGTGCTGACACCGTGCCAAAAAGTGTGAGACAGATGTCATCAGGGACCTCCCAGCTGCCACTATCTTCCAAATTCAAGTCTGTGAAAATTCACAACTTTCCCACAAAGAACTGCTAATCCCAAGTGGTTTTTGTATTGAGCACTGTTTTGGCCCCAGAGTTAAACATAGTCCTTCCGGAGGTTTCCACTATTAACTCACCCATTGCAAATTAATCAAAGCATTAGCTAAGTGCTGGTGGCTCCCACCTGTAATCCTGCCTACTTAGGAGGCTGAGATCTGATGATTCTGGTTCAAAGCTAGCTCAGGCTCCATGAGACTCTTATTTCCAATTAACCAGCAAAAAGCTAGAAGCAGAGGTCTGGCTCAAGTGGTAGAATGACAGCTGTAGGCAAAAAAAAAAAAATAGTTCAGAAAATGTGCCTAGAAAATGGCATGAAAAGAAAGAAAGGAAAAAGAAACCAGAGTAAAAATAATTACTCAAATCTAAAACTTACTTTATACAGTTAAAACTTATACAGCGTCTTACTAGATGGACAATTAAGAACTCCTATATAGAACATCTTTCTAAGAAAAGTAAGCCATGGACTTGACAAAGCATCACTGGGCTCAATTCTAAACTGCAAAATTTTATCACAGTAATAATGACATAAAAAATCATCAGCACCCAAGGAAACATAGGTCCCATGGTTTCCCTTATTTGCAATATCTAGTATTGTCTGAGTCAAGCAGAAAAGGTCAGATAAGGTGATGTTAGGAAAATGAACCCTAAGATATGTATTCAAATGTTTTTTTCTTTCATGTAATTGTTTCTAACATATTTATAAGGTGATTTCTTTGATGCTTTGTATCTCCCTTCCCCACAGTATCACCCCTGCTTTCACTATTTGTGGAGGGAAAGGGGAAAAACAAATCGTTTAAATAGGGATACAGGTGGACCCATTGCAACAATGAGATATACAAGTCCTTATGTCAAAAATGAACTTTACAACTTTGGTGCAGGGGGGGTGGGGGTGAGGTGGGGGTGGGGGGTGGGGGTAGGAGTAGGGTGGGGGTGGGAAGGATTGGGTGGGGGGCGGGGGGAGGATGGGAAGGGATGGGAAGGGGAAACAAAGGAGGAGGCTACAATGTACTCATTATCTTGCCAATGTAATTGTAACTCCTCTGTACAGTATTTTCACAATAAAAAAAGTCAAAAAATAAACTAATTCTGACCTTCAAAAAAAATCAACATTTCCTTTAATCATTTGGCAGTGAAAACATGAACTTTTTTCTGAATTTTTCTCAATCATAGGTATTTGGTGGAAGAATGAATAGAAACAAAATTCTTGCTTATATTTATATAGAATCTTGATCCTAACAGGGCAATTTACAGGTCAACTTTTACTACTGTTTTGTCTATCCTGAACAAGTGGGAGAAGGGCATACTATGGTGCTGATTGCTGGTGTTGTAGAAAAAAAAACTTTAATACCTAAAGTAACTACTACCCTAAGAAGATCTGGCAGAAGCAAACAAAGAGTACTATGATTTTTCCAGTTCTATAATAAGAATAGTTTTAGGGACTGCATGTTTTAGCTGTGACCTATTGATTGCCTTGTGGCATGCTGAGTTCAATTAGTGTGTGTCCCTTCCTATATATTAGGGCAGATAGAGCATGTCGACAATGCTGTGATGAAAAGAAAATTTATCATTTAGACAAGCACATATTATTTTCAACTCTTGCCCCAATAATCAGATTCCCTCCTAAACTAATCAGTGGTGCTTTTATTAGTTTACGTAGATGGATAGTATTTGGCAAATTATGAAACAGTTTGTTATACTTTTTGAAAGGCCAATAACACAACATCTGATTCTTTTTAACAAAAAGTTTCTTCCCTTGAATACTTCCATTATTTTTGTCTGTGGATCATAACCAGTTGTTATTTCCACTGAATAACCCAAGTTTTCTAGTTTCTGGTTCCACGTAAGTAGAGCCCAGTAGAATTAATGACATTTAAAGATGACTGAAGTTAAGTAGCTGAACTTTGCCTTCACTTGAGACTGTGAGTTTAACTGTGCCTTGATATGCATTAGCTGGTCAATCAATCATTCAGCTGGCTATATAGTGCACTGTAGGAGAGTTCGTCTGGGTGTTCCTGCAAAAATTCATTGGACTAGATCCAGATGAACACCCAATGGATTCTCAAATCATTAATTTTTGGATTAGTCCTTTACTTTTGGCAACATGTGCACAAATAAACAAGCATGACTGAAATTAATTTATTGCATTCAAGAGACATCTGTAATTCTGCAGTTACTCGGCGAGAAAGAATTAAACAATTTCATCTCTGACCATTTTCTCTTCTTTTCTCAACTAAACAAACTTCGCCTTCCTAAATTACTCGGATTCTCTCTTCCAGCTGATAGGAAAACAAAGGGCCTTGTAATGAGCCTTTGTAGTTATAAATTTTACACAGCCCACCACCAGGATGACATTACAGTGTCATGGAAGGCCAGCTTAGGGACAAATGGAAGATGGATGCATCCCACATGAAGTGAATCTTGGGTGTCTGTGCCAAAGTATGACGGCACTTGCCAGGGGAAGGACAAGAGTTTGAGCTCCATCTCCCCACAGCTCCAGAATATGGAGGCTGGAGCTTGCTCTGCCTCCTCAGCCCAGAGGTCTAGGGAGTTAAACACAACAGAGCTTTATTTCATGTTTCTCTTTTAATGTTTCCTTTTCTTCAAGAAGAGCAGAACCATGATTTGAGAAGTGTGGAAGAGGATGCCTGCAATAGTCTGTTAGTGTTCTTAGTCTCCTTAGGAGACATTGGGTAAAGCTACAGGGCCATTGGGCTGCTGAAGTTTCTTCCTGTCCAGAAGAAGAAAGCAAAGACCCAAAGAGAGTAGAAGACCATAAGGGTTCGTGACATTCCAGGTCCAGTGATTAATCCGCTTTCTATTCTGAATCCATTGTGGACTCAAAAAGCAAAACTGAGAATTCTCCCAAGGTGAGATGACTTTCTAATCCCAAGTGACTAAAGTGAAAAAAGTTTGTGGATCTCAGTAATGCACTAATTAAAACCCTATGGGTAGAGGGGAAAGCAAGAGAAAAGAGGAAGACAATGAACTGTGGAACAATGTGGTACACACAGAGGGAGTTCATGGCTCCAGGTGATTCAGTGTTTGGGATGGTACGTCTGGTGTGTGAGTTTCCTGGTCAAAGGTCACTCATTTACTCACTTGTTGAGGGAGGATTTGTGAAGATGGAATGATATAGAAAGGCATGCTTTTGTTTTATCCAGAATGTTTCTCACTTGGTATGTTTGGAGAATTTTGTGAAAATAAATTAGATAAATAAGTTTCTGTATTGAATCCCTGTCACATACCTGTTCTTATCACAACCCAGGCATGCAGTGGGAGCAAAGCTGAGCTTTACCTTGGGTTTGGCCTTGAGATTGGCCTCCGTGTTCTGCCCTGTCTAGTGAACCAACTTCTCAATTGCTGGACCCAAATCTCAGCATCAGGTTTTGCATCATGCAAAGAGATTTCCCTTTTTTGAGTAGATTTACTATTGACTACATTGAAAAAAAAAGCTTCTTCTTTTGCATTGTACACATAAATTGATATGTTGAATTGAAACTCCTTTGTACAACTGCTTATAAAATAGAGTTTTAAAAAGCATGCTGTTGCCAGGTGCCAGTGGCTCCTACCTATAATCCTTGCTACTCAGGAGGCTGAGATCTGAGGACTGCAGTTTGAAGCCAGCCTGGGTAGGAAAGTCTGTGAGACTCTTATCTCCAATTAATCACACAAACAAAGCCAGAATTGGGACTGTGGCTCAAGAGGTACAGTACTAGCTCAGGGACAGCACCCAGGCCCAGAATTCAAGCCCCAGGACCAGGATACACACCCAAAAAAGTACATCTCCTTAAAATCAATTGTTTTTTATGTAAACTATCACTGTGTACTCCACCAAGATGTAGATGGTAACCAAATGATGTAGAAAACAAATACCAACCCTGGGAGAAAGACATTGCATCATTTTGGCATTGTTCACACAATTATCATGGTATGTGATTGGTATTTTAGTTTGCTCTATACATACTTAAATGGTTGAATATGAGGTTATTATATTTTTATAAATTACATAGTTAAAAGATGGAGAATTTAAAAATAATGTATGTCATCTAGTTCCAGAAAGGATTTCAAGAGACTTGAACAGAAGTTAGCTGAGTATTTCTCTATCCCTTCCTCTCCCTTCACGACACTGCTCCCTTCAGGGAGGACAAGGCAGCTTCTGCAGCCATGGTTGTGATTTTTCACAAGGCTATTGGGTGGAGGCTCCCTACCTATAAATTATATGCTAAGAGTTTGTGGGTCAGTAAATTATTTCTGAAAGATTACTGGTGGTATTTTTCCATATATAGACTATGTTTCCAGTGAGACAATAATGAAGGTTGATAGCTGTATCAAGCAAACAAAAATAGGCCCCCCCAAAAAAAACACCAACCCCAAACTTGCTATTTTTCGGATAAGCAATTTAAACATGATTTCTCTTATGGGCTTCATTTTCCTGATGCTACTGAGGCATGATCAGTGATGCAATATGCTCCAGAAATGAAGATGAATTACAGAAGTCAGACAGGAATTTATCTTAATAGCTCAGACTGGCCAGAGGATCAGAGAGTGTATTTTGTGGGTTTCTCACAATTCTCAAGCAAACTTGAATTATCCTTCTAGTAATGGATAGCTGATGCTTTGTACACACTGCTGATATATACTGACATCTTTATTGGGTTACAGAAAATAATTTCCAGGCCGCCACTCAGATATTCAGTTGCCCTAGAACATTCTTTTGACACTCAATTAGCAATAAAATAGTTGTTCCTCATTGATGGATGAGGCTAATCAACTCTGTAAAATGCATTTTAAACATACTCATGTAGTTAAAGAAATTGATATTAAAAATAAAATCCAATGTGTCCTAAGTTTATTTCCCCTTCCATTAAAAGTATAAAGACTCGTTTGGAATTCATGCGTAAGTGTGTGCTCTTGTACTAATATTCAGATTCTTAAAGACAAACTACAGATAGCTTAAATAAAAATTTTCCATGAATAGATCAATGGAAGACCATATCATGTAAAAATAGTTCTGCTGTATTGTATAATCTGCTCCAATATTATGTGCTACTATAGAAAGTAAACTACAAACATTTTGTGATATGGCTTCTTGTCTGGATAGCCTGAGTGTTTGCTTTGGAGATTTTTGTCCTCAAAGGTTATATGTAGTTCTGATAGTTTATGTCCTGAGAAAGTTAAGCCCCTTATAGTCTCTTAAAGGCATACAGAGAGACTCGAAACCAGTCTGTTCTGAAAGATTGTTTGGTTGGATTTGCATTGATGCACACACAAGCAGTCCATTTTGACCTTGACTCAAAGAACAGAAAAGTGGCATTCATTTATATTAGAATTAGGACACTAGTGGATAATTACAGCACAAGCGATATCAGAACACAATAAATAGAGAAAGGAAGGTTAGACGCATAGTTGGGGAAATAAACTGGACAGAGATTGTGGTATCAATTACTTGACCCACCTTGGGTTATTTCTATAATGTAATATGTTATTTCTGTAACATTGTTTCCAGTTGGTCTATAGTTTCTAGTTTTCTGCAGAAAATAGGCACTGGGAGAGTACCAGGTTCTCGTCAGGATTAGATGCTTGGAGAATTGTATAGTTGAGTGAATCTGGAAGCAGATCTGTGCCAGAGACTCTGCCGTCTGCAGAAAACTGGCCAGTTGCAGTTGGTACCTGCAGTCACCAAGTTGTATTTGACTTTTTAAATACTGGTTTGGTCTAAGAACATCTTCTATTTGTAGTGATCTATGGGTACAAGAGAACCATGGTAGAAGGTTGTATTGTGTACATCTGCTTTGTATGAATGCTTTATTTCACTTGGTAAGAGTTCAGATGTTCAAGAAACCATAGTGTTTTTCTTTCTTTTTTTTTTTTACTATTATAGACAGGCAAATGATGCTTTACTTCAATAGGTAATGAGGAAATGTTTAGTTTTTCAGGGCTAATTGAAAATGTCCCTCTTGTTCACACAAGATGTGGTTATCTTTGAGGGCACACTTGATTTGCTTTCTCCCCACTTGGAGCCAATAGACACATCACTCTTATTTCCTGGAGTTTCTTCACTCCTTCTTGTGACAAATGACAGCCAAGTCTCCTTGCAAAACTATGTGTAAAGCACACATCCTTTGGGGGAGCTTTCTGGATCAACCGAAATAAAAAAAGAAGCCACCAGTCACTCTTGCTTACAATGTTTCTGCTGGGTCTTACATTTATTTCTCAAGGCTCAATTATTCCTATGGCCCAACCCTCTGATAGCCATTGTTTTCTTTAGGTAGAATCAGCAATTAAGTCAGTAAACTTGGAGTAAAGTAGATTGCCCACCTTATGAATGTAAGCCCATCCAATCAATCACAAATCTTCTTTTCAAAGTATCCTCTGGTAGTTTTATAGAAGGGTTCCAATTAATGTTCAACAATGCATCTTGTTCAATGTCACCCCTTTCCGTTGTTCTCTCCTATCTCTCCCTCCCAACGCCACTCCTCCCTTCCAGTTACCAACTTCCATTTTCACTTGTGCACATGGAATATGTTGAAAACAGAATGGCTGTACTTTTTCCATCCCTCCTCTCTTATCCTGCTTTTCCCCCCTCCTTGATATCTCCCACCCAACAGCACGTGTTTCTCAGAGATAAGAAAACTCAGGTCCCTGAAGCAAAAAAGACTTGTCTCCAGATTGCCAGATTGCCTTCAGACCTGAGCAGCAACATCATCTCTTCCCTGTGTCTCTAGCTTGCCCTGCAGAATTTCAACTTGCCCGTCCTTACAGTACCGTAAGCCAATCTATCTATCTATCTATCTATCTATCTATCTATCTATCTATCTATCTATCTATCTATCTATCTGTCTGTCTGTCTGTCTGTCTGTCTGTCTGTCTGTCTGTCTGTCTGTCTATATATGTATACATATATATATATATATATGTGTGTGTGTGTGTTTCTGTATCAGTACAGTACACACACACAAAGTTATGTTATTGGTTTTGCTTCTCCAGAGAACCTACCTTACACAGAGAACGTACAATAATAATAACAAACATAATAGTGAAGCATCTTACATGGTATATAAGAAAGTGTAAAAGAATAAGTGACAAGTAGATCAGGAAAAAAGAAATGTGGATGTTGGGGATAGGAGACAGGCTACTCTTTTAAACAGATAGGTAGTTGAGATGAGAAAAGATGAGGAGATATTGAAAGGGCTGTCCAAGGACTTAGATAGAAGGAGCATTTTAAGCAAATCCATGTTATTTCTTCCTGTTGGGCTGGTGATAGACTTCAGAGGGCCAAGATATTATCAAGGAGATAGACTAAAAAGCTTTATTCTTTAACATTGCCTTGTGACAAACAATCCTATATTTTAGTGGCTGAAAGAAAAGACCATTATTTAGGTCACAATGATGTGGATTGGCAAATTAGCCTAGGCTCAGGTAGCGGTTGCACCCACCCATGGGCAATGGATAATGTATTTCCACGAAGACCTCAAATTCAACTCATCTAGGACATTTTTCCTTCTCCATCTGTGTCTCAACTCTCCGGCTAGTTCCGTACAACACCACCGGAGCAAGGATAGTCAGGCCTTAGGTTGTGCCACTTAGCTTCTGAAAGTATGTAACGACTATTAGCAACAAATGCACTCTAGCTTAGGTAAGTTAGCCAGTTAGGTAACAAACACTCAAATTTTTTTTTTTATTGTGAAAATACCGTACAGAGGAGTTACAATTACCTGGGAAAGATAACGAGTACATTTCTTATCAAGCATTGTTGCCTCCTCTTTGTTTCCCCTTCCCATCTCTTCCCATACTCCCCCTCCCTCCCCCACCCGCTTCCACCTCCCCCCCCACCAAAGTTGTAAAGTTCGTTTTTCAACATAACGACTTGTACATCTCATTGTTGCAATGGGTCCACCTGTATCCCTATTTCAGATTTTTTCCTTTGATACTCTCGTAGAGTCTGGAAGACAGGGTTTTTTTTTTTCTCTCTCTACTTCTCCATCAGCTTCAAGTTGCCATCGATTCATTTCTGGATAATAATAGCTAAGAGTACTAGGGAATTCTGAGTAAGCATTTGCTTTTCTGATCTAAATGGAAACAGGTAGTTTTCTCTATTCTTTCTCCATACCTATTGTCTTGAAAGTATGTATAATGTCTGGATCTTCTCCATCTATCTTATGAACACAAGAAAGGTAACAGTGGAAACAGAAAGCTCCAGGACCATGAGAAATTTTGAAGCTGCCATTCCATATACACACTACTTGGCAAGTTGAATCTACGTTTCACAGTGATCTTCACGGGCTTCCATTCCTATCGTTCTTGCTGATCCTTTTCTGCTTTAAGTGGCATATCTCATGCTATTAGATCATACTATTTCCTACCTAAATTCCTTTTTCTAAAATATTTTTAATCAGTAACTACCACTCTTCTTTGCCTTTAATCTTGCTATTTTATCTTCAAAGTCAGCTTCCCAACTTCTCCCTGAAAACTTTCTAGATATCCAGAGGTGATAGCTCCCTTCTTTGAGTTCCTTATACAACAAATCCCAGAACACAATTAGATCCATGAACATGTGATCTCATTCAATAAATTATAATCCTTGATAAAATATAGTATGTCAACATTTCTCCTAGAGGCAAGATTGAAGTTAAGTATCCAACCATTTTTCTCTTAGATAGATAGATTGATTGATAAAAGAGATAGCTTATAAGTATCCAGAATATAAAACAGATCAGAAGCAACAGAACTGAGAAATGGGGAAATCAAGAGGACGCTATAGATAAGAATCAAAGAACAGAATTCAATTTATTTGTAATAAATTGAATTATTATTACAATAATTTTACAATTTATTGTAAAGAGGTCAGTCTCGGAAGTGGTGCTGTGGCTCGAGTGGTTGAGCGCTCACCTTGAGCTGAAGAGCACAGGGAGAGCACCCAAGCCCAGAGTTCAAGCCCCATGACCGACAAAAAAAAAAAAACAAAAACAAAGGTCAGTCTGAATTCCATTGAGTTACAGGACAATCTAAGTGAGGACCTAGTCAGTGATAAAGAATGAAGAAAAGCAGGCACCAGTGACTCATGCCTGAAGATCCTAGCTACACAGGAGTCTGAGATCCAATGTTCCAGGTTTGAAGCCAGTCCAGGCAGGAAAGTCCATGAAACTCTTTGCATTTAACTACCAAAGTCAGAAGGGGAGGTATAGTTCAAGTGATGGAGCACCAGCTTCATTGAAAAAGCTAAGGGTCAGTGCCCAGGCCCTGAGTTCAAGCTCTGATTCTGGCAAACTCTTCCCCCCCATCTCTCTCTGCTTCTCTCTCTCTCTCTCTCTCTCTCTCTCTCTCTGTCTCTGTCTCTCTCTCTCTCTCACCACACACAGGAAAAGAAAGAGAAGGAAAAAGGAGTAAGTTTTTGGTCCCCAATCACATTTTGACTGCCGTATTTGCTGAGCTTTGTGCATTATTTTTGTAAACTTAGTGAGAATGAGACACAGAAGTCTATATGTTCACTACAAGGAAAATTGGGCCCCATAAAATATTGTAATTAAAACTGTATTTTCTGTGGTTTTATTCACATGTTTTCTTTGTATTATAACCTAATACACTCTCTTAGAAAAACAAATTTCATTGTTTTTGAGTCATTTCCCCATCTTGAGTTTATTAAACTTGAATTAAAAGAAATTATTCTAAAAACAAAGCTGGGTTTTTTTTTACATTGGAACTTGAAAAAGTTTGAAACTAAATAAAGTTAAAATTTAAAACATTAAGCAAATTTAAGTCTTAAGATGTTAAGGCCTTGCCTGTCACAAATACAGATTTTTTTTTATGTCAACATGGGAGTCACTTTGGTCCTTGGGTCACTCTTAGTAGAGGCTGCTTGCTTAGTGTCACATTAAATGCTTAATATTTGGGAGTAATTAATTAAGTTGTTCATCCTTTGCTTAGTTTCTTTCATCCACTTCTAGTGGGAAAGGATGGCTGAGGATTACACAAGAAGAAACAAATATATTATTGATGCATGCTGACAAATACATCCATGAAGAGAGAAAGAGAGAGATAGAGAAAAAGAGAGGGGGGAGAAAAATAACCTTAGAGGATATTGTCTCCAATATTTGCTTCTATCTTCTCATCATGTTTTATAAATATGTATCACAGAAGGAAAAAATTTCAAGAAAGCCCACCAGAAATCCCTGAAGACTACTGTCACTACTAGATCTTGATGACAGTCAGCATTCTGAAGAATTATATCTAAATCACAAGCTTAAAAAAAGTTAAGAAATCCAGAAAAGTCATAGGTCCTGATTAGAGATGTTGGCATGATCTCAGTAACAGTTCTTAGACACAATGTCCTTTCAGTTGTAAACCCACATATGGGTCTTTTACTAGCCAAGTTCAGAGCCAAGTTTTTCAAACAAGCCTGGAATCCTATCTAGTCCTTTCTGATCTTTCAACAGTTTCAAGGAGTCGGCCTTCCTTCTTTCCAGAAAGCAACCACCCATCCTTTTAACTTCGTGTCACCATCATTACTCACCAGAGCAGAAGAATAGTCAAGGATAATCACATGTTCTTAAATTTTGGAAATAGCCCACAGTTCCAAATCCCTTTTCAAATTGTCTTTGTAGTTCCCTAGTTTTGTGGCTGTTAATTTTCTCGGATTTTATTAAAAGTTTCCTTTGTTTGGTCATTGTTGTCTCTTCTCTTTTTATTCTTTTTTCTCCTTTTCTTTTCTTTTCTCCTCCTGCTCCTCTTTCTTCTTCCTCCTCCTCCTGTTCCTATTCCTCCACCACCTTCCTCCTTCTTTCTTCCTTCTTCCTCCTCCTTCCTTCTTCCTTCTTCTTTAATTCTTCTCTTTCTTCTTTTCCTTCTCCTTTTCTATTTTCTTTAGTGCCAGTACTAGGGCTTGAACTCAGAGCCTTGTGCTCTTACTTGGTTTTTTTGCTCAAGGCCAGAACTTTACCACCTTTGAGATAAAAGTCTGATGGACTTTTCTGCCTGGGCTGGCTTTGAACTAGGATCCTTACATCTCAGTCCCTTTCGTAGCTAGGATTACAGGCATGAGCCACCCATGGCTCATCATTCAGTCATTCATTCAACAAATACTAATCAACTACCTATTTTGTGCCAGTCACTCTTTGGGACTCCAGAGATGGATCTATGGACAAAACCCTAACAGAGTTTGCATTCTAGTAAAGAGGAAGGGTTACAAATAAACAAAAAAAGAATGTATCAAGTAGTGATACAAGATACAAGAAAAGTAAGCACAGTTACATCACTGGTACACTGAATTGTCAATGGAAGCTTTTCTGATAGTATACATTGAGAAAGACTGAAAGTAAGTGTGGAATGTGGTCCACAGAGGTCCACATAAAGAGCTGATCAGGAAGAGCAACAGTCTTGTGTATGTTTGATATATTTAGGAAATTGTGACTATTTCAGTAGTTGGCTAAGCAGAAAGAGCAACTTGTTCAGGTTTGGAACAAATGACACTAGGTATAACAGAGCTGGACTGGATCAGGGACCTTGTCATCCATTTTAATGGCTTTGGCATTTTCTTCAAGTGAGATGGAAAGCCCTGGAATTTTTTTTTTAATCAAAGAAGCGATAGGATCAGATGTAAGTTTTAAGAGGATCATTTTGGTTCTGTGTTGAGAACAAACTGTCGAGGTCAAGTTCATAAACAAGGAGAAGAGTTAGCAAGCAATTGAGTAATCCAGGCCTGAGTGCTCGTCCCAGAATGTATATGCCCAGCCTCGTCTGCATGACATGGTCATTGTGAGGCTCATCTCACGGCCAGCTTTGGGGTGCAGCATTTTATCAGAATTATACAACATGTGTTGAACTCACATCTGTGCATAAATCTGCATTCCCCTGCCCCCTCCAAGTCACTCTCTAAGGAAAGGAAGAAGTATGGCCTTTAGCCTCTAAACTATTTCTCTATGGACTTTCCTTATCTGAGGTACCTCTGATACTTCTAAAGTGGAAAAATTCTCTTCCAACCCTTGATCAATTTTCTCAACCTTTAACCTTTTGGTTATAGCCGCAGCATGTTGGATCTTCTATTACAAAAGCAGTTTCCAACGTGGCTGGGACAGAATTCCTTTGCTAGTTATTTAGTGGTATCGGGAACAAGCCTTCTTGTGACATCTATGCTGTCTGCGGTGGGTGGTGATGATACCCTAAAGCCTCCATTCTTTATTTCAGCTTGTCCACCTTCTCCCATTACCTATGCCAGAGGTTGCTGGCAACGCACCAGCGATATCAGTTCACAGCTGTGTTTAGTTTGGCCCCTACAGTGCTTAAAAAATTGTGTTTGAGTAGTTGCCAGCGGTTAAAAATGATATTTATACAAAACATGGAATTTTTCATTGTTCTTGAAACTATGGATAACGTGGTCAAACCAGGTACGAAGGGTCCCTTGGCAAAGAGCTGGGGTAAAGGAGCTAGCAGCTGTATCCGTGGACCTCACTCTTCCCAATCCAGCCCTTCCACCTCCACCAATTCCCAGTGTACTTGGTCTTTCTAGGTATTTCGTTGAAATACCTATGGTTCTGATTCTTATTGGCTCCGGGGTCACAATCTTTTCTAGAATGATTCCAGGACTATTCAATGCCCCCAAAGAATTAGTCAGCCTAATAAGAGCGTGTTTAGAATCAGACCTTGAAATAAAAATAATGTGTAGATAAGAAACATACATTTCACATGAGAGGGATCAATTTCTCCTTTCTTCTAAAAATAAGGATCTAAATTAATTTTGGTGAGGTATCTAGTTCAAGACAATCTCCCCCTCTCAGCCAAGCTTTCCCCAACCTTACTCTTGAATCAAAAGTGGGATTTTATGGGGACAGCAAGCAGCTATGGATTGAGGTGCTGGTGCTATGGTTTCCATAACCACTGCTGACCAAAGGTTACAGGGTTTATTTCGTGTTGGGCTATGTTCAGATGTTTGTACAAAGAGGGGAGAGTTCTCCAATGTCCCATTAGAGTTAGTGAGCAGGTTCAGCTCAATTCGGTATAAATGGCGAAGGTTTTTATTTCATCTAGTCACTGCCTTCAACCACCTGGGGTGGATCTCGGAAAAATTCCCAGTCACCTAGCCACTAACACTCATTAGGCTTAAAGCATCAATCTAATTAGATTCAAATCGATTTCCTCCTTTGTGATCTTCCTCATGGGTCTCTGTGTGGCTCTCAGGGCCCTAGAGGATCCTTCCCCTGCATGGCCAGAAGATCTAGCTCTCTTCTACCATCCCATAGCTCTCTATGGTGGGATCCCCGGGACAGATCCTCTGAGGTCCCCAGAGGCTCAGGCAGTCCCCAGTGTTTGCAAGGAAGAACCATAACAACCTGGTTAATTTCCAAATACACACTTGGTCTACAGACAACTTTTTTTTTTTTGTCTGTCGTGGGGCTTGAACTCAGGGCCTGGGCACTGTCCCTCAGCTCTTCAGCTCAGGACGAGTGCTCTACCATTTGAGCCACAGCACCACTTCCAGTTTCCTGCTGGTTAATTGGAGATAAAGAGTCTTCCGGACTTTCCTGCCCAGGCTGGCTTTGAACTGCAATCCTCAGATCTCAGCCTCCTGAGTAGCTAGGATTACAGGCGTGAGCCATGGGCACCTGGCTCCAGACAACTTTCTTCTCTTTGCCACATCTGCTGATTGGCTGAGCATGGCTGGATTCCTTCCTGCTGTCAGTGTTGAGGTCCTCTCTTCTGGCTCAGACAGGACCAAGAACAATGCAGTTTGTATGGATGGCCTGAGCAGACATCCAACCAGGGCAGCCACCTTCCAGTGTGAGTTCAAATCTGCAGCATTCCAGCCTCAGAGCTCTTCTCTTGAGACAATCCTGTCACTTGCTTTGCTGATGGGCTGGAGGAGTGGCGCGAATCATCTTTTACCCCTAAACCCCTAGCGTTTCCTCAAGGATAAGAAATCCACTAGGTCTTGCCCTTTCCTCTTTTCCAGTACTTTGTTCATTAAGAGTGGAACTGGGCAGGGGGGCGGGGGGGGGGGGGGAGCGGAGGAAGCACCGGGTGGCGGGGGGGATTCGCAAGCGATAGCTTCGGTTCTGCTGACTCTGTACGCCACAAGGGAGGTGTCTGCTGGTTTGTTGGCTGCTGTCTCCAGAATTCAGGAACTTCACGATTGCACAAGTGTTGTTCTCTGTTCTGAGCCTTAGTGTGCCAAGTCTGACAAAGCCTTGCTCTGTTTGAGCTGGATGAATTAGCTGGAGTACCTCTAGTTTTGAGTGACAGGGAGTGGTAGCCAAAAATTGGCTCTGCCAGAGAGAAAGTGGACCGTGTCCCTTCCCTTCAAAGTTTCAGTGAGGAGATCTGGCTCCACGCCATATTGATTCCTGTCTCTCCAGCCCCTCAACTTCACCCTGTTTTCTCTGGAGAAGAAAAAAAAAATGGTAGAAGAGCCACAGCATTTTTGTGGAGGCGCTCAAGTTTCACATCATGACAACCAGGCTTTCACAATTGAGCTAATTAAGTACCCTGGAATGTTACTTGGGTTGTGTGTCTGTGTCTGAGCATATTCACAGTGCTCAGGGAGATAGCTGATGCCACTCCATAGCCAGCTAAAATTTGGAAATTGCTTTTCACCATTGCTTCTACTTCATGTGATACCCATCAAAGATGACCAGGGATTTCTCCAGATCCAACTACATCATAACCTAACCTCAGTCTAGGTGGACTAGGCAATATAATTGAGGCAACATAACATAGTTGGATGGGTGGTGTTGGGGTATGAAGAATGGATGTTAAATATTTAGGGACTGGGAGTAAGACTGTCCTGCCTGGATTCAAATCTTTGCTCCATTAAAGGAAGAAAGCTAATGTAAGTACTTAACTAAATTCATGAATTGGCATAGTCCTTGGTGAGGATATATGTGTGCATATATGTCCATATGCTCATGCGCGCGCGCGCACACACACACACACACACACACACACACACACATATAAGTGTTTGTACATATGTGTTATATATGAGTGACTAGGATGTTCAGGTGGATTGATGTCATAGATAATTTCCATTGAGCAACACAGGACACCTGCCAAACTGAAGACATCTATGAATTTAGTGACACTTGAAGGCAGTGGCGAGACTTTCTAACCTTTAGGTTCATTTGCACAAGAGGAAGAAAGCATATTTTTGTTAATGTTGTGTAAACAACACAACACTTGCCCACATTTCACATTTTAGTATATTGTAAATATATTAATGGCACCAATTGCTATATTTTAAATGCCCTCTTAATGCTTATAAAGGAAAGAATACCAAAGTTAAGGTTGAAAAAAGTGTTTTGATGGTACTGAGGTTTGAACTTCTGATTCCTTGAGTATTAGGCTAACAGTCTACCTGTTGACTTCTGTTTCTGGTGGTTCTGGAGATGAAATCTGTCAAATTTTTCTTCCCAGGTTAGCCTTGAACCTAGATCCTCTATGTCTCAGACTTGTGCCTGGGTAGCTAGAATTAAAATCACAAGCTACTAGTAGCCAGCTGATCGTATTTTTATATTAACTAGAAAATACACCTCTACAATGTAAAATATTATTCTTGGAGGAGACAATGAAATGAAAGTAATATTCTTAAGAATACTATGTAAGGGATGTGGACATATTTGTGTAACTACATAAATTCAATATGTAATAATTCATTATTTCAAAATGAGTGTTTTGAGAATAAGATATGAACTGGTGCCCTCTAGTGAGTGATTATTTTATATATCATGAAAGAAATTCTTACACAACCACACTGTGGCCTACTTATCATAGATACCTTTTCTCAGACACTGTCAATGGCTTCATAGTAATTATATAGTGTTTTTATATACAAAATCTGGCAAAATATCCTAGAAAGCTGAAGAGTGATGATCTGCACCTGTTTACACTATAAGTCTTCTTAAATGTTCTTAGCATCTGATTCAATGGCTTTAAGAATTTTGATCAGAGCTTATTTAGGTACATTTAAATATTCCATCTCAAAAAGCTGAATCAAGTAAGTGTAGTAAAATGCAAATAAAAGACTTTCTATGAACTTAAAACTTTGTTGATCTTTATTTTCTCTCCTCTACCATCTGGTCTGCTGAAAGTCCTCTTCCCTAGAAATAGGTTTCAACCCAAATCTGAAGCTGGCTGATCAAGTGGGAACTTTCCAGGAATGTCAGCCTCTGTGAGCACTCTTCCTTCCTTAGTGTATGAAGAACAGCCAGGCTTGTTGAAAACTGAAAGCTGGAATTGAAGGCATGGCTCAAGTGACAGAGAGCTGGCCATAAATAAAAAAGCCACGGGAGAGCACAAAACCCTGAGTTCAAGCTCAAGTACTGGTGTGTGGGCACACACACACACACACACACACACACACACACACACACCTGATAGTAATCCTTTGAATACAGAGTTCTTCAGCATTTAAGGTCTAATCAGAAGAATAATCAACTGCTCATCAGGCACATGACAAAATGCATTTAAGTTCAGTCAAGAAGAATGTTTCTGGTTCTTTCCTTTATAAAGATTCTAAAGTTCCTCAGTTTGTTCTGACCACACATTAGCTACTTGCTTCAGCTGCTCCTCTTTAGTCCCGAAATGACTGAGAAGGTTTGCATCTATTCTTCATGGCATTGACCTATGCCTTCTGGAATTATTCTTTCAAGCAAATCCTTGGAGTCTTGAGTGTGACATTTGAAGGGCAATGGATCACAATAGAGTTGTGAAATCCTTTCATCATTGTGTTTAAACCATTGTAAACAGTCAAGGAATAAATATAGATTATTCCTAGCAGAAAGTTGTCAGGTATATGTAAGGGATGGGGTTTTGACTCAGACAGTGAAATGGACATGGTAGGTGGTAGAGGTATACATGTTCAATGGAAGCATAAAAGTGTCCTGGAATGAGAGACAATGTGTGGTGGGCTGTAGGGCACAGAGGCTTCTGATTTGAACCTTTGCTTGGCTTTTGGATGAAGAATCCCAGAAGGGCCTAGATCCAGTTTTCTACAACATATTAGAAAGTTGGGTATGGGGTTAGTCAGGTTTATAGATAGGATGATCACAATTCATATTAGAGTTTCAGTTCTGAAGACCAAGTTAGTATTGAAAGGACACACAATTTAAATCAAATATTTGTGATTATTAATGAAACTGGTGCCACCTTGTGGCAAGTGAAAAAATAACATGCACTCAGATATTCTACAATAGCAATTTATTTTAATTAATTGATTTTTGATAATTTGGTGAAATGAGTTAAATGAATTTAATTGCATTTTTCATGTTTCACAGAATATAATTTAATTCTCGTTATAGAGGGATGACATCAAATGCATTCCAATGGTCATAGGAGCAATATCTATAATAATAAATTTCTAATAAAAAATTTATGGGGACAAAAGCTTATAAAATAAACTTCTAAAACTAAGTGAATTGTGAAGAAGTTTGGGTTTGGGCTATTTTTAGTAAGCATTAGATGAATTTTCTTGGTATAAATTCTTTAGCTTCTTGGGTAAAAATAAATAAATAAAGTGCTAAGAGAATTGACTAGCCTTAAACACATAAAGTGTTGTTAAACACACACAAACACACATATACACACACACGGTCTGTATACAGATTGATTACATGCTAATTTGAATAAAAGGGAATGAATTTAAAAGGATACATCCACAATAAGCATGTGTATTGGGGTGGGGGAGGCAGGCAGTAGACAAGACTGATGTACATCCAGAAATGAGTAGTACATGATGGCACAGTCTCCAGCCTTTCAGGAGGAGAATTGCACTACAGAGGTTTTAGTTAGGCTTCAGAAATCTGGTATGTGGGAATGAGAATGTAGAGCTAAAAACAAGGTGTGTGTGTGTGTGTGTGTGTGTACGCACGCGTGTGCTTGAATTCAGGGTGTTGCCTTGAGTTGTTGTTGTTGTTTTCCTTCCTCAAGGACAGCGACACTTCCATTTGTAGATTTTTGGTAGCTAAATAGTGACAAAAATTTCCTGGACTTCCCTGCCCTGGCTGGCTTTAAACCAGGATCCTCAGATCTCAGCCTCCTGATTGACTAGGATTACAGACATGAACCATTGGCACTTGACCGAGCAGAAGTTAAATTCTATATCTAGAAAACTTCTAAATTCAAAGCCATCAACCACTGTGTATGCACACAATCTCCATCAGCCAGACTTTATGCCCTAAGAAACAAGTGGAAACGTGTATCTTTGGCTTTCGATCCAAAATGTTGTGGGAAAGCTTTTCCTTCTGGCTAAGAGTCACATGGACCAGATTAACCTTCCCAGTGTAAAAAGCTAACATGAGGCATAGTTCTCAGGACACTGGACATTAGACAATGAAGAAGACTAACTCCCAATAGGCAGGAAGCAATAGACAGCTCACCTTCTAAAGAGACTTTGCAGAGTGCCACTCAGGAGGGAAAGCCGGTGGTCCTCTTGAGCTGAGAGATGAAAGTCTAGAGAAGCTATGTGTAATGGACTATAGTACCTAGAAAGAGCAAGAGCTCTTAAAACCTGCTGAGAGGGAATGTTAAACATACAGTTAAGGACTGATCAGCACGTGTCTGGGAGGATGTTGTTCAAGGTCACAGAGAGAAACACTGCAGGGAATGGAGGAAAGAAGCCATGGAGCTCATGGGCTCAAGATCATGATTCTCCCAGAGAGGTGGGAATCTTCACAGCTAATATTCAGAAGAATTCAGCATTCATAGTAGAGAAAAATCAACCTTAAGCTAAACACTGGAATGGTTTTACTTAACACTACTCAAACAAAAAAAAATCCCAAATTGTTAGTACATTTTCAGGTAATTTACCCTGCTCCAGAACAATACTGCATAATATTTATAGAAATAAAAAGCATGCCTCTCATCCAGTTAAGTGAAATTTACAGTATCTGGGGTCTAGTCAATTCATGGATGAATCAGGCTTACAAATAAAAAAAATACAGGAAAAGTATTTTCTATAATAAAGAGAAATTAGCCAATTCACCTGATTTGAAAATGACTCAGTTGACAGAATTGAGAGACAAGAACAAAACCAAAAACTTGCTGGGTGCCAGTGGCTCACACCTGTCATCCTAGCTACTCAGGAGGCTGAAATCTAAGGACCACGGTTCAAAGCCAGCCTGGGCAGGAAAGTCTGTGAGTCTCTTATCTCCAATAAACCACTGGAAAACTGGAAGTGGTGCTGTAGCTCAAGCAGTAGAGCACTCGCCTTGAGCTGAATTGCACAGGGACAGCACCCAAGCCCAGAGTTCAAGCCCCACGACCGACAAAGACAAAACAAAACTAAAATTTTTAGGAATGAAAACTGAAATGTTTGAAATAATACAAGGATACTATTGACCACAAACTAGATGTCACAGAAGAAAAGATGAAGAACTTGAAAAGTTAGAAATAGAAACTATCCAAAAATTTAAAGAAAATACTTAGAAAAATTCTGAATATCACACCAGTAAGCAAAGGGACAATTTAAAGTGGCCTGATACAGTAATAATTATCTTTTCCCGGATTCCCAGATAGATTTTTATCTTCAAGATATCATTAAAACCATTAAATGTATTCCTTATGATAATTCCAGATTTTGTTAGAATACACTGTCCTTAGAACCTGAAGTATAAATTCTTGCATTTTAAAACCCATGTAGTATCCCATTTGTCTTAATTTTTCTTTTTGCTGCTCCACTCCCCTTTCTTTCCTTCTTATCTTCCTTCCTTCCTTCTTTCTTTCCTTCCCTTCCCTTCTTCCTTTCTTTCCTTTCTTTTCTCCTTCCTTCTGTCTTTACTTCCCTCTTTCCTTCCTTTCACTTCCCTTCCTTTCTCATTTTTCCTTTCTTCTTTCTTTTCCTTCCTTCCTTCCTTCCTTCCTTCCTTCCTTCCTTCCTTCCTTCCTTCCTTCCTTCCTTCCTTTTTCTCTTCCTTTCCTTGGTGCTACTGGGACTTGAACTTAGCAAAGTAGCCACTCTATTGTGGAACCACACTTCCTGTTCCTTTTAGCATTTATAATTTTTGAAAAAGTGTTTTATTTCTTTCACCAGCTGTCAATCATCTAGATATTAACCTATTTTAGGCTTTGTGCTATAGCTATGATGACAGCTATATGTGTGTCATCTTCTTCCACTGAGGTCTGGTCTCATGGAAGTTTTTGTCTGAGGTGGTCTGATACCGTGATCCACCCAAACTCACTCTCTCATAATACTGAAATGACAGGCGTACGGTCCTGCACCCAACTATTGGTTGAGAGGGAGGGCTTGTGAACTGTGATTTTATTTGGTTTTGTTTGTCTAGGCTGCCTTTGAAATATGATCTTCTTCTTCCCAGCCTCCCAAGTCTCTAGGATTACAATCAAGGACAATTTGGTCATATGATGATTTGAATAAATAGACATGGGCAAATCTTTCCATTTTAGTTTCAGAAAAATGAGAAAGATTGGAGAAAACCAAAATAGCAATATTTGTGTGTCTGCTGCTTATGTTTGGCACACTATTTATTGCTTGCTTCTGTAATGACTTGATGTTAGTTCTCCACAATTCCTTAAAAATCTTTCATTTCTGTTTCGTAACTTGATTTTATACTTGACCTCTTCTTATACAAATCTGTTTCCTTATCCAATAGCCTCCTTTTATTCATAGGGGATACATTCCAAGACCACCAGTGGATGCCCAGAACTGCAGCTAGCACCAAATCATACATATGCTAGATTGTTTTCCTATAGCTACATACAGACCTATGATAAAATGTTTTAATTAGGTACAATATAAAGATAACAACAGTAGCAACAATATACTGTAAGGAAACTTGAATGCTCAGGCTGACCACTAGGAAGGCTACTAAGAGACAAATGGGTATGGTATTCATAGGGTGGGTATATGGTTACAGGGATAATTGACATCCTTGGTAAGATGAAAGAGGCTGCACAGGAGTTCATCAAAAGTGAGAATATTGCAAATTTTACAAATTATGAAGGTTTTTTTCTGGAAGTTTCCATTTGATATTTTTGAACTGCCCTTGAGCAGAGGTAACTGATACTTTGGACACAGATTATGAATAAAGAGGAATTATGGTAAACTCAGTGCACAGCGCATGCGAGGATTTTTCTTTGGGGAGAGGGTTTGCTTTCTCTTGCAGCATATTTTTTCCATTGATCATTTACATCTACTTATTTTTCATATTTTTTTCATTTACTTTGGGCTGAAATATTTTTTCTGTCTTATGCTAGTCTATATTTTATTTTCTGTTAATGTTTTCCTGTTTGTTTCTCATTTTACTTAAATGGAAAATTTTGTCCAAGATAGTTTAATGTGAACTATAAAGTGACCAACTTCTCACTATTTTCTTGCCTTCTTCTCTTACTTTATAGTTTAAGGATTAGCAAAGATGGCCTGTGGACAAATAGCTTGCCTAATATTTTTGTAGCTATATCAAACCACAGCCAGGCTCATTCCTTTACTCCTTGTCACTGGCTGCCTTATGTGCAGTTGCAGAACTGGACAGCTAAGATAGAAATCATAACAACTTGGCAAGTTTAAATTGTTATAGAAAAGTTTTCTGACCATTGCAGTATGATAAAGAAAATATTTTGTAGCCTGAGAGAATAAGGTCAGGAGAAAATGGTGCTGGAGATTCTTCAGACTGGCTTGTTTTGCTTGTTGCATTTTATTAAAGGTATTTGTCTGAGTTTATTTCAGCTTGGGCTGCTCTACCAGGGTACCATCATCCCTTGGTATCCATGGAAGATTGGTTCTGAAATTCACATGGATACCCAAATCTGCAGAGGCCTAGGTCTCCTATATTAAATGACAGTATTTCCCTATAGCTTACATTCTCCTGCATACTGTAAATCATGACTAGATTTCTTATACAACCTAATACAGTATAAACCTTATGTAAAGAGTTGTTATACTGTATTGCTTAGGCAACAATATTGTTACACTATATTGTTAAGGACAATCCTTGCCCATGCCCATTTACAGATGCAAATTTTAAGAGTCCACCCATGTGAAACTCAATGTATTAAGGACAATCCTTGACCATTTACAGATGCAAATTTTAAAATCAATCAGTTGAGTCCACCCATGTGAAACTCAATGTATTAAAGACAATCCTTGCCCATTTACAGATGCAAATTTTAAAATCAATCAGTTGAGTCCACACATGTGAAACTCAATGTATTATAAAGTGGTTGACTGTATTATAAAGTGGTTGGCTTATAAACAACAAAAAATTATTTCTCATAGTTCTGGAGGCTGGAAGTCTAAGATGAGGTCTCATTATTTTTGAATTCTGTTAAGGGACCTTTTGATCTATCTATCTATCTATGAATGAAAGTGTGCTGGCTCTCTGGATTCCAGTTTGTAAAGTCGCTAATCCTTTGCATGAGGCCTCTACGCTCATGACCGAATTTCTTCTCATCTGCCTACCTTGAGAGGCCATCAGCTTGTGGGGCAGGCTGTGAACCTATGAATTTTAAGGGGGCACACACAACACTTCATAATGTTAAGCATGTACTCTTCCAGTCCTAGGATTCGATTGATCATGTCCACTTCTTGCTCTACTCTGCTCTGCCTCTGGAGCTTTTGCTACTCCTGAGGAGAGGCATGCATTCTCATTTCTTATTCAGACATTAGTTATATTTACTCCTTAAGGGCTGACAGGTGTACCAGATGTGGATTCGGCTTTGGCTCTTTTATTGAGAACCTCGGCGTCCACCTGTGCTGTCCATCCGGGACTCTGGGCCTAGCGCCTTCCTTCACCTGAAAGTGCCACGGATTTTACTGCATTATTTCCTAAGGAGGATGGGTCTTCTCTTTCGCTGAAGATTTCTGCTTCACCAGTTCCCCTTCACCAAATCGCCTTAATACTTCTAAAAAGTCAGCATTAACAGCTTCCTAAGATCTCAGATTCTGCTCCTTAAACGAGATTTAGGCTTTGGCGTTCACTGCATAATTCGGTCTCTTCTTTCTCTCCCTGCATTTCTTCAGGTGCACAGATTAGATTCCTAAGAAATGAGAATTTGAGACCAGCCTTTCCTCTTCCGTCTACATAACGATTGCATAATGGTTCTTTAGAAAATGACAAGATGCACATCCAGCTCTCTGTTTCCTACTTTCCCAACTACTGCGGCGCATTTCACTCGGCTACCTAGCCAGAAAGCAACAAGCTTTCCCAGGCGCAGGCACAGCGGGCACTTGAAGGGCGGGGCACCAATCGGGGAAGGGAGGGGGCGGAGCTAGCACTGCGCATGCGCCCCGTGGGCGCATCCGACCGGGTGGGAGGGGCGTCATCCAGCCGCGCCTGCGCTCTGGGGCCTCGGGCTCGGGGGCAGTTGGAATTCCTGCCTGGTGCGCTCGGCGGGATGGTGCCGCGGTGCCAGGTAAGGGTCTCGGGGGCGGCGAGCCGGCCCGGGCGCCCCTCTCTCTGCAGATCCCGCCCAGCTCCGCAGATCGCCCGACCCTTCGCCCGCCCTCCCAGCCTGGCCGGGCCTGGCCGTGCGGCTGTGCCCCAGCGGGGATTCTGCAGGTGATCTACTGCGTCCTCCGGTGACGCGGAGCCCGGTGCTACACTTGGGGTACGGGGCGGGGTCAACTCCGGGGGTCCCGGCCCCCGTGTCCGGCCGAAGGACTCTCAGTTTATTCGCTTTAATGAAAGATGTTATTAAGCGATCCTGCGAAGAAATATTCGCCCCCTCTGAGCCGCCGCCGCCTGGGTGGGGCGCGGGCCTGTGCTTATTCCGAGGGGTCCATCGTACCTGGTGGCCGCGGACTCGAGCACCTGCTGGGATCCCCAGTGCGCTGGCCGACTGCCCGGGTTTACCTTGGATGTACCGGTCTACCCTGTATTTCCAAGCCGGTGCTGTTGCCCACGTCAGCTGTTGTATGTTGCGTCACTGTTCACCCCACGCAAAGGTCATCCTGCAACTCTGAAAACAAGCCACTGGCTACTGTGGCCATTTATCTGTGCAATTCATTCAGACCCCGACAGTTGCTCACTGCGTGCAGATGTGCACAAGATGCTATGATAGTGTATCAATGCAAGACAGATTGACCATGTTTTCTACGGAGACAGACGAGATTTTAATTTGTAAAACGAAAAAACCAAAAACCAAAACCCCCAAACACATGCGGAATGAATCTGGTGTGTGTGTTAAACTGGAATATAGTTTGGAGTTTCTTTTGTAAGCAACTTAATTTTTTTCTGTCACCAACTTTGTCTTTAATTAAAATATTGGAAAATGAGAAAACTGGGTGTGGGCAGTCAGAAAAGAACTATGCATTATTATTATTATTATTATTACTATTATAAAAGGCATTTTCCTCTTTTCAGGTGGAAGTATTATATTTTGCAAAAAGTGCTGAAATAACTGGCATTCGTTCAGAGACTCTTTCTGTGCCTCAAGAAATCAAAGCATCTCAGCTGTGGAAAGAGATAGAAGCTCATCATCCTGGGTAAATGAGGATTGGTACTTTGCATATGATGAACACTTTGCACACCTTTTAATATTAAAAAATGTGTAAACGATCAAAGTAAAGCTGAGGTTAACTTTAGCATCTTTAACTCTCATTTCCTGAATGAGAAGAAAGCCATGTTTGCTATTTCTTCCTAATTTAACTCAAATCCTTGCTAAAACTTTTAAAAAGATTAATTTTGATTTCCATGCTTAATGTTAAAAAGGGTTGTTAGCTATAATTTTCTGGTACCACTCCTCAAATCATAAACTCTAGTTTTTATGTGCCAAATTCATAGAGAGCATTACAAATTACTTACTAAAAAGACTGAGATGACACCCAGATAAACATGGTTATGTCACTGACAATGACTTTCATAATTTGTAAGATATTGAAAATATAGGTTGCATTTTCTTCTCTCTTTAGAACCCTAAGGATAGAAATCTTTAGGATTAAAACAAAAATGAGCTACAAAACCCTAAGTGGTACTGAACTTGAGTTAGATTTTAATTATTTTTCTCTGGTTCTTAAAAATCTATTATTTTACTGCAGCCATTCTTGTTGCCAACTCTGTTTACAACAAAATGTAAGAGAGTTTTCCAGAAATATTAATAGTGTCAGTTAAGTTTGTAGTTGTTTAATCAGGAATTTTAGTGTTGTCCAGAAAGACTCCACAAAATGTGCTCCAAAGGAAACTCCTATTCTTGACAAATTGTTTTTAAAGTGTCCTGCCAGGCAGTGCAAACTTGGGAGTGTGGGGGGACATATCTATTTGTTACTTCTAATATACTTATTGTACTTAGAAGACCCATGAAAATGCCATGTACTGGTTAGAAAATAATTATTTTCTTTTGGCCTAATTTGAATGTTGCCTTTAGTCTAATTTTTATGTCTGTTTTCTAAAACATACAGCACTTAGTACAGAGTACAGTAAAGAGTAATGAGCAGTTAATATATTCTTTGCAATACATACTTGTGACCTTTGCCCACACAGAGTGTTGACGGGTGATACTTCATAACATCTTTTATTAATACTAAACATTTTTAGATATCTGTTACACACTGAAACCGCTAATTAAACCTTTTACTCTTCAGATTGGCTGATGTTAGAAATCAGGTGATATTTGCTGTTCGTCAAGAATATGTCGAGCTCGGAGATCAGCTCCTCCTGCTTCAACCAGGAGATGAGATCGCCATCATCCCCCCCATTAGTGGAGGGTAGCACTGTTGAACAATCTAGGTATTGAGATTGGTTTTTCTTCTTAACCAGACCGAAGGAGGTGGAGCATGCAGATGATAACTTGTATGTAGTTTGCCTTCCTGTAAATTCTTCGTAAGTCTGTACTGTTTCTCTCCTTCTGACATAGTAGCTCTTGCTTGATATAGAGACAGTTATAGACACCAACCTCTTACCTCTGCTTCAACTCTACTGTAAGCAGTTTAATATCACCTTGATATCTTTATTATACTCCAACATGGCTTATTACACAGAACTGGACTTTGGAGTGTTAATATCCACATTTTCCTGTTAGGAAAACTAAAGCTGCATGAAGTAATAAACCCCAAGCTTGCTTTTGTGGAGGTTTATAATGTAATTCCAGCTACTTTTAAGGTAGAGGTAGAAGGATCAAATATTCAGGTTCAGCCTGTGCAAAGTTAGGGAGACTCTACCTCACATACAAAAACACAAACAGAAGGACTGTGACATAGCTTACATAGTAAAGCACTAGCTTAGCATGTGGGAAGCCCTCAGTTCAGTCTTAACATCTCAAGAAAACAAACAACAACAACCAAACAAAAGTAAATAAACAAGAAAAGGGAGTGGTAGAGCTGACATTTAAATGGATATTATTGGATTTTACCTCCTTTTTTTTTTTTTTGGTTGGTCATGGGGCTTGAACTCTGGGTCTGGGTGCTGTCCCTCAGCTCTTCAGCTCAAGGCTAGCACTCTACCACTTGAGCCACAGCATCACTTCTGGTTTTCTGAGTGGTTTATTGGAGACAAGAGTCTCATGGCCTTTCCTACCTGGGCTGGCTTTGAACTGCAATCCTCAGATCTCAGCTCCTGAGTAGCTAGGATTACAGGCGTGAACTACTGGTGCCGGTGCTTTTTGTTTTATTACTACTACTAAATTTTAGCTGTTCTTGACAATGTAGAGAATTACACAACTAGAAAGCCAGATCTGAAAATAAAACTGAGTTGTAAAGGAATGACTGTTACTGTGGCTTTGTGAGTCATTCCATTTTTCTTCTTTTTCTAAGCAACCCAGACCATATTGGATAGAGTAGGATCATGCTTAAGAATATTGTTCGGTACGGTTTGGAGAGAGCATATTTCTCTTAATTTTAGTGCCATCTGAACAAAAAGTCTTATGTAGGTAATGAAATGTCTGGTAGGATTTTTTTTCCCTAAAACCAATAACACATATCATACTCAGTGGCAAAACTGTGGCTCCATTAAAGACAGGAATGAGCCAAGGATTCTGTTCATTTTTCTCACCCCACTTACTCGCAGAGCAGTGCCCCCATCAAATGAAGAACAGACCTGTTCAGCAGGATTGCTGGGACTCCACATTTAGAGGGCCTTGCTCAGGGTGACCACCTGGAGGCAGGAGAATTCTTTAATACAACAATTCTTTGGAAAGGTTAGAAAGATTACCCAGTAGCATTATTTAAGTGTGTTTGATGAGGTTTGTGTTAAGTCATTTTAGAAGCTGCTAGCTAGGTTTAGTAGTCTTGTACAGTCAGAAATAATGGAACTCTGTGGTTTGAAGCACTGAGAGTCCATTTGGGTTATCTGTGTCTTAGTGCAATAAAATGTCATAGAAGAATTATAGATGGCATGAAGGAGGTCAAAAATCCTGGAAGGTATAGTAAATGAATAATTGTGCTTGTCTTTCCAGTAGACGGAAGGATATAAGGAAACAAACATTTGAGTTTATTAAGAATTTTTGTTTGTAATTTCAGCACATTGAATGAATCCTTAACAGTTTCTCTGAGCTTTTATCATTCATTTTTCAATTCAGATGAAACCTCCCAGGATTTATGATAATAAAACTTCGGGCCTGCAAAGGCCTCCCTCCCTGCTGCATCTCTGCTTGACTGGGCTGCATCTCTTGCTAGGTTCTGAGCACATCACACTCTTTCTTTCCCTGGAGTCTTCACATTTGCCACTCCCCTTTGTCTACTTGTGACTCTATTCCCATTTCTCCATGTTACTTTGTCTTTCAAGTCTCAGCTTTAAATATTATCTCTGGAGAGAGACCTTTGGTCTCCCCTCATGCATCATGTCCTGTCAGACTCTTGCTTATTGACATCAGCTACCCCTGCTTGTGATTCCTTGTTACTGGTCTGTTTCTTCCATTCAAATTCAATCAGTACTTTGAAAAACAGGAGTCAAAGCAAAGGAGGAAGTAACAATGCTTGATAGGAAATGTACTCATTACCTTACTCATGTAACTATAATCCCTCTGTACAGTATTTCTACAATTAAAAACTATATATGTAAAAGAAAAACAGGAGCCTTTGCTCTTGTTCCCCTGTTTGATGAATTGGATGAGAAATGCAAAGTAAAAGATGACACAATACCTGGGGAATAGATATACAGATCCCTTATTGCGTCTGTAACTTAGCTAGCTTGTGGCATGTTGTGAAGGGATATTGGTTCCTATGGACTCTCCATCACTTCTGCTCTCCCTCTCTTATTTTTTGGGTAAAGGAAAAGGTGTTCTAGGTATGGAGCATGGTTACATGGTGGTGAGAGGTGAAGTACTTGTAGATGAAAGTGACGATACCTGCTACACTGTGCTAAGACATAGGAATGGCAGTGCTAGAATCGACACAGGAGATAGATTACAGTTTGGTAACTGACTTTGATCATGTTGCCTTCATATATATCTATAATGCCTGATTCATCAGAGATATTTATGGCTATACCAGTTTGCTAAAACTGTACACTTGCTTATTTTATCCTTCGGATCAAATCCTCTCTCCTAACACCTTTAGCATAGAATAATGTAAATGGAAACAGCTTCTATATTGAACATTTGCCTGTAGAATTTCTCTTAAGGTTTATTAATACCCTATTTCTAGGAAAGAAGTGGATGAAGTTGAAGAGAAACCTAAAGATATAATAAAGTTCACTGCTGAGAAACTTGCAGTAGAAGAAGTCTCACGCCTTGTGATCTCTCCCCTTTGTGGTGCGATATCTCTTTTTGTAGGTGAGTTCTAATTTCCTCGCAGCTACTGGCTGCACAAGAGTAGCAATTACTGCAGGGCACTGGTGACTCTCACTTGCAATCCTAGCTACTCAGGAAGCTGAGATCTTCCATCCTGGGTAGATAAATCCATGCTACTCTTACTCCAATTAAGCAGTAAAAAGCCCAAAGTAGAAGCATTGCTCAAGTGACAGCAGTTTAGCCCTGAGTGAAAAAGCCAAGTGAAAGCATGCTCCAGTACTGGCACACCTGGGTATAGTCCCTGAGCTTCTTTTGCTCAAGGCTAACACTCGACCACTTGAGCCACTTCTGGCTTTTTCTGTTTATGTGATACTGAGGAATGGAACCCAGGGCTTCATGCATGCTAAGTAAGCACTCTATCAGTAAGTTATATTCCCAGCCCATATTATTCCTTCTGATAAGTTAACGAAATTCTATTGTGGTCTCTGTGTGTATGCACAATATATAATATATATATTTATAAATTTATAAATTTACATATAGATATAGATAGATATAATCTCTCTATATTATATATATACATATATATATTCTTAATCCATTTGCCTGTTGTAGGACATCTGTTTCCATAATTTGGGTATGGTGACTAGTGCAGCAATGAACAGGTGCCTTTACTGTAGTTTGACTTATGAATATTGAGGGAAAATATTCTTGATGATAATGCCAAGAACATGAACATTTTTATTATTATTTTTTTATTTATTTATTGTTAATGTGATATAAAGAGAGATTTCAGTTTTATAAGTAAGGTAATGAGTAGATTTCTTGTTAAAGTTGTTACCCTTTCCCTCAATTTTCTCTTACTTTCCCTCCCCCCAATCTCCCCCAAGGTTTACACAGTATTTCTAACATATTGTCTTGTGTATATTGCTATTGCATTGGTTTCCCCTTTGTCCTTTGTCTCATAATTTTGTTGTTTCCCTTCCCTTCCCTAGTTCAGATAAACATATATACAATACCAGGGTACCAAAATCAAACACAGCAACAACAGAGGATATACTATAGGGGGAAAACCATACAAAAGGAAAAAAATTACATTAAAAACAACAATGACAAAGATAAGCTTTTTGTGTCCATGTTTTGGAGTTCATTTCCCTTAGCATCATCTTACATGGTCATATGTTCATAGCTATCGAGCTATTCTGCTCATCTGCTAGGATTATCCTAGAAGTAAACTAATTATTTCAAATAAACCATAAGACCTAAGTTTCTTTGGTTCTGCTTACTTCACTTAATATGATTTTTTCCCCCAGTCTTTCCATTTCCTTACAAATGGGGCAGTGCCATTCTTTCTGATGGGAGCATAGAATTCCATTGTATATATAATCCACATTTTCTTGATCCCTTCATCTATTGAGGGACATCTGGGTTAGTACCATATCTTGTCTATGGTGAATGATGCTGTGATAAACATAGTTGTGCTGGTAGCTTTAATAAAAATTTGTGATCGTTTGGATAAATGCCCAGAAGTGGGATTGCTGGGTCATAGGGGAGCTCTATGTGGAGTCTTTTGAGGAACCTCCATACTCCTTTCTAAGGTGGTTGAACAAGTTTACACTCCCACCAACAATGCAGTAGGGTTCTCTTTTGACCACATCTCTTCCAGCATCTGTTGTTATTAGATCCCTTGATTATAGCCATTCTAACTGGGGGGAGGTGGAATCTCAATGGTGTTTTGATTTGTATTTCTTTTATGGCTAGAGAGGTTGAGCATTTCTTCATGTGTCTATTGGCCATTCTTATTTCCTCTTCAGAGAAGTCTCTCTTTAAGGCTTTCGTCCACTTATTAATTGGGCTGTTGTTTCCTTGAGGATTTGTTGTTGGGGGATTTATTAATTTATTTATTTTTGGGTCCGGTCATGGGGCCTGAATTCTGGGCCTGGGCACTGTCCCTCAGCTCTTCAGCTCAAGGCTGGCGCTCTACCACTTGAGCCATAGCACCACTTCCGGCTTTTTTCTTTTTGCTTATGTGGTACTGAGAATCGAACCCAGGGCCTCAGGCATGCCAGGCAAGCACTCTACCACTGAGCCACCTTCCCAGCCACGGGATTTAATTTTTTTGAGTTCCAGGTATATTTTAGATATGAGACCCTTGTCTGTTATATGGCTAGTGAAGATCTTCTCCCAATCTATGGGCTTTCTATTTATCTTGCTAGCTATGTCCTTTGCCATGTAGAAGCTCTGCAATTTCATGCAATTCCATTTTTCCAACCTTTCTTTGATTTGTTGTGTTTCTGGGTCTCTATAAAGAAAATTTCAGCCTGTGCCAAGGAGACCTAGGGTTTCTCCTATTCTTTCTTATAATGTTTTCAGGGTGTCTGCTTTGACTCTGAGGTCTTTGATCCATTTGGAGTTGATTCTGGTGCAGGATGATATATAAGGATCTAACTTTAGTTTTTTTTACAGGTGTTTAACCATTTTTGCCAGCGCCAATTACTGAAGAGGCTGTCTTCTATCCTATTTTTTTGGCTCCCTTATCAAAGATTAGGTGGCTATAGGTCTGTGGGTTCATTTCTGGGTCTTCAGTTCTATTCCATTGGTACTCAGGTCTGTTCTTGTGCTAGTACCAAGCTGTTTTGATTACTATGGCTTTGTAGTAGAGTTTGAAGTTTGGTATTGGTATTCCTCTAGGACTCTTCTTTCTGCTAAGGATTGTTTTTGCTATTCTGGGTCTTTTATTGTTCCATATACATTTTTGCATTGCTTCTTCTATTTCATTAAAGAATAAGCTTGAGATATTGATGGGTATTGCATTGAATTTGTAGATAGCCTTTGGCAGTATTGCCATTTTCATGATGTTAATCCTCCCAATCCTGGAGCCTGGGAGGTTTTTTCCACTTCCTTAGTTCTGCTTTAATTTCCTTTTTCAGGTTTTTTAAAGTTTTCATCATAGTCATTCTTCACTTCTTTGGTTAAGGTAATTCCTAGGTATTTTCTTTTTACAAAGTAGTTGCTTTCCTGCTTTTAGCCATGCTCTTCTTCTTATTGGCATACAGAAAAGCATTAGATTTTTTTTTTATTGTGAAAATACTGTACAGAGGGGTTACAATTACGGGCAAGATAATGAGTACATTTCTTATCAAGCATTGTAGCCTCCTCCTTTGTTTCCCCTTCCCATCCCTTCCTATCCTCCTTGCATTCCCCCACCCAATCCTCCTCCCATCCTGCCCCCCACCAAAGTTGTAAAGTTTGTTTTCAACATAATGACTTGTACATCTCATTGTTGCAATGGGTCCACTTGTATCCCTATTTAAACAAGTTGTTTTTTCCCTTCCCCTCCACAAATTATACCATCATCAAATACAGTGAAAGCAGAGGTTATACCGTGGGGGAGGGACATACAAAGCAATGGAGAAATCATCTTATAAATGTGTTAAAAACAATCGCATGAAAGAAAAAAACATTTGAATACATATCTTAGGGTTCATTTCCCTAACATCAACTTATCTGATTAACTTTGCTGCTTGACTCAGACATATACTAGTTATTGCAAATAAGGGAAACCATGGAACCTATGTTGGGCCTGGCTTTTTTCACTTAATATAATTTTTTCCAAGTCTTTCCATTTCCTAACAAATGGGCAATGTCATTCTTGCTGATGGAGGCATAGAATTCCATTGTGTATATATACCACATTTTCTCGATCCATTCATCTACTGAGGGGCATCTGGGTTGGTTCCATATCTTAGCTATGGTAAATAATGCTGCAATAAACATAGTTGTGATGGTAGCTTTAGTGTAGTCTTGTTTGTGAACATTTGGGTAAATGCCCAAAAGTGGGATTGCTGGGTCATAGGGGAGCTCTATGTGGAGTCTTTTGAGGAACCTCCATACTACTTTCCAAAGTGGTTGAACAAGTTTACACTCCCACCAACAATGCAGTAAGGTTCCCTTCTGTCCACATGCCCTCCAGTATCTGTTGTTATTAGAGTTCTTGATTATAGCCATTCTGAGGTGGTATCTCAATGTTGTTTTGATTTGCATTTCTTTTATGGCTAGAGAGGTTGAGCATTTCTTCATGTGTCTATTGGCCATCCTTCTTTCCCCTTCAGAGAAGTTTCTGTTTAAGTCTTTAGCCCACTTATTTATTGGGCAATTGTTTCTTTGAAGATTTGTTGTTGAGGGATTTAATTTTTTTGAGTTCCAGGTATATTTTAGATATGAGACCCTTGTCTGTTATATAGCTAGTGAAGATCTTCTCCCAATCTGTGGGCTTTCTATTGATCTTGCTAGCTATGTCCTTTGCCATGCAGAAGCTCTGCAATTTCATGCAATTCCATTTGTTCAACCTTTCTTTGATTTGTTGTGTTTCTGGGTCTCTATTAAGAAAATTTCGTCCTGTGCCAAGGAGACCTAGGGTTTTTCCTATTCCGTCCTGTAATAATTGCAGAGTGTCTGCTTTGACTCTGAGGTCTTTGATCCATTTGGAGTTGATTCTGGTGCAGGGTGATATATAAGGATCTAGCTTTAGTTTTCTACAAGTAGTTAACCAGTTTTGCCAGCACCATTTACTAAAGAGGCTGTCTTTCTTCCATTCTATTTTTTTTGCTCCCTTATTGAAGATTATATGGCTATAAGTCTGTAGGTTCATTCCTGACGTCTGTTCTTGTGCCAGTACCAAGCTGTTTTGATTACTATGGAGAAAAGCCATTGATTTTTGAGGGTTAATTTTATACCCTGTTCCTTTGCTAAAGTTTCAGATCAGCTTGAGTAACTTAGGAGTGGAGTCTATGGGGTTCTTTAAATACAAGATCATGTCATCTGCAAAGAGGGAGAGTTTTACTTCTTTCCTATTTGGATCCCCTTTATGTTTGTATCTTGCCTTATTTCTCTAGTGAGGCATTCCAATACTAAATTGAAGAAGAGTAGAGAGAGCGAACATCCTTGTCTCATTCCTGAATTTAGAGGAAATGGCTTTAGCTTTTCCCCATTAAGTATAATGCTGGCTGTAGGTTTGCCTTACACAGCCTTGATTATATTGAGGAATGCTCCATGGATTTCTAGTTTCTCCAGAGCTTTCATCATAAAGGGGTGTTGAATCTTGTCAAATGCTTTTTCTGCATTTATTAGAATAATCATGTGGTTCTTATCCTTGCTCTTGATGTGATGAATTACATTAATGGACTCTTGTATATTGAACCAGCTTCGCATTCCTGAGATGAATCCTGTTTGATTGTAGTTTATGATTTTTTGTAAATTGTTGGATTGGCCAGAATTTTGTTGAGTTTTGCATCGATGTTCATCAGAGAAATGGGTCTATAGTTCTATTTCTTTGAGGAGTCCCTGTCTAGTTTTGGGATGAGGGTTAAGCTGGCTTCATAGAAAAAGTTTGGTAGTGAACTTCACTTTAAATTTCATTGAAGAGTTTGGAGGAGTATTGGTGTGAGTTCTGCTTTGAAGGCCTTGTACAATTCAGCTGTAACTCCATCTGGTCCTGGGCTTTTCTTGGATAGGAGGTCTCTTATTGCTGTTTCTGTTTTGATGCTTGATATGGGTCTGTTTAGTTGGTTTATATCTTCTTGACTTAGTTTGGGCATATCACTACTTGCTAGAAATTCTTCCATTTCTTAATTTCTTACAGATTCTCAAATTTGTTAGCATAAAAGTTTGAGAAGTATGCTCTTATAATATTCTGAATTTTGGTTGCTTCTGTGGTGATGTTTTCATTCTCATCTCTGATTTTGTTTACTTGGGTGTATTCTTTTCTTTTCTTTTTTTAAATCAATCATGGGGCCTGAACTCTGGGCCTGGGGGCTGTCCCTCAGCTCTTCAGCTCAAGGTTAGCGCTCTACCACTTGAGCCACAGCGCTACTTCTGGATTTTTTCTTTTTGCTTATGTTGTGCTGAGGAATCAAACCCAGGGACTCAAGCATGCAAGGCAAGCGCTCTACCACTGAGCCACCTTCCCAGCCCTTTTCTTTTTTTATAAGATTTTCTAAGGGTCTGTCAATTTTGTTAATTTTTTTTGTTTGTTTTGTTGATTATTTCTATGTGTGTTTGGATTTGAATTCATTTAAGTCTGATTTAGTTTTAATTATTTGTTTCCATCTACTAGATTGGGGTTTGGCTTGTTGTTCTTTTTGAAAGAGCCTCAGGTACATCATTAAATTGTTGGTTTTAGATCGCTCCAATTTGTTGATGTAGGAACTCAGAGCTTTAAATTTTCCTGAGGACTGCCTTTGCTTTTTCCCAGAGGAGTTGGTAATTTGTATGCTTACTTTTTCTAAATATCATGAACATTTGAATTTCCTTTCTAATCTTTCCTATGACCCACTGTTGGTTCAACAGTGTGTTGTTCATTCTCCATGTGTTACAGGATTTTCTTTGGTGGCTTTTGGTGTTGAGTTCTAATTTTATTCCCTTGTGGTCTGAGGGAATGCAGGGAATAATTTTAATGTTTTTGAATTTGGACAGATTTGCTTTGTGACCTAAAATTTGGATTATTTTGGGGTATGTTCCATGTGTTGCTAAGAATAATGTATATTCTGATGCTGCTGGGTGAAATATTATGTAAATATTTCTTAAGTCTAGTTGGTGTATACAGTTGTTTAGATCTGAGATTTTTTTTCTGTTGAGTTTTTTCTGGGTTGATCTATCCAGTGGGGAGAGTGGTGTGTTAAAGTCCCCAACAATCAATGTCTTTGAATCTCTGTGTAATTTTAGGGAAAGTAGTGTTTCTTGGGTCAATTTGGGTGCCCTAGTATTTTATGAATAAATATTTAGAATTGTTATAACCTCCTGTAGGAGAGATCCCTTTATTAGTATGTAATGTCCTTCTTTATTTCTTCTCCCTAATTTTAATTCTATGTCTGTTTTATCTGATATTAGAATTACAACTGCTGCCTGATATGGGGGTCGTTTGCTTAGTACATTTTGTTCTAGCCTTTCACTTTTCAGAAAATGTTTCTTTTGCGAGGCAAGATGTGTGTCTTGAAAGCAGAAGATATAAGGATCTTGCTTTTTGATCCAACTAATTTCACTAATATTGAGAGTTAGGATTGAGAGGTGTTTGGTAGTTCCTGCCATGTTATCCACCTTCTTTGGGGCTACTGGAGTCTTACTATAATTATCTGATTCTCTGTTTCTCTGCCTTTATTGTGCTCTTGTTTGTTTTTTATGTGTAGGAAACCTTTTTTTTTTGCAAATTTTTTATTGTGATTAAGTGATTACATAATGTATGTGTAGGAAATCTTTAAGTATCTTTTGGAGTGCTGTTTTGGTGGAGATATATTGTTTCAATTTTTCTTTGCTGTGGAAGGTTTTTATTTGTCTCTCTGTTATGAAGGAAAGTTTAGCTGGGTATGATATTCTTTGTTAATTGTTGATTTGTCTTTAGGATGTGGCATATACCATTCCAGTCTCTTCTTGCTTTCGTGGTCTCTGTTGAGAAATCTGTAGTTATTCTGATTGGTTTTCTTTTATAGGTGAGTGATCTTTTCTCCTTGTCAGCTTTAAGGATTCTTTTCTTGTCTCTATTGATCCTGTGTGGATTACAATGTGATCGTAGGAAGTCCTGTTCTGGACTGCTCTATTTGGGATTCTAAACCCTTCTTGTATCTGAATGGGACTATCTTTTTGTATGTTTGGGAACTTCTCTGCTAGAGTTCTGTTAAATAAATTTCCTAGACCATTAGCCTCTGTCTCTAGGCCCTCCTCTACACCCATTAGCCTTAAAGTAAACCTTCTGACAGTATCTTCTATCTGTTGAATGGATCTATTATATTTCTTGGATTTGTTTTGAATACTGTCAGCTCTTTAGAATGTCTAGGCTATCTTCAATCCTAGAGATTCAATCTTCTGCACAATCTAACCTACTGTCAAAACTTTCAACTTTAATTTCCTTTCCTTCAAATTGGTCATATTTGATGGCTTCAATTTATTTGTTGAAGCTTTGTTTTAGATCTTGTTTGGACTTCATTACCTCCTTGATTTGGTTTTCACTGTTCACTCTCTAATTCCTTAGTTGAGTGGTTATAGTTTCACCGGACTCCCTTCCTTTCTGTTGTAATTCATTCAGCTTTCCATTTGTGGATTCCCTGAATTCGTCCATCTTTCTGTTTGTGGATTCCATGAATTCCTCTGTTAATCTTTGGTTAGCCTCATCAGGCTCACACATTGCACTATCACACTCTCACACAAAGCCCTTTGCATTCAGCATGTTTACCAGTAGTGTTTGTAGACCATTTTGAGAACTCACTCTCCTCTGGATTATTCATTAACTCCTCTGCTGCCTTTTTATCATGAGTGGGAGTTAAGATTCCTTGACTTGCCATTTTTCTTGTGTTTCTAAGGCATGGTCTGACCATTTGGGTATGAAAGCAAAACCAGTTCCACACTAGAACACTATTTTATGGCAAGTATCAACCCAGAGCCCTGTAGTTGCACAGATTTATTTATTCTTTTTTACACAGTCAAAATGAGTACAGATACAATGTAGCTCAACAACAAACATCTAGGAACCAATGGACTAAGAAAATTAGAAGTAGCAGGGGACCAGAAATTAAGAGGCATAGGAAGAATTGTGAAGAGAAAATAAGATTAGAGGAATGTAGGGAGAGAAAGGAAGAGAGGAAAGACCTAAAATTCAGACAGTGGAAAAAGAGAGAAAAAAGGGGAAGAAATAAAAATAAAAAGTGAAAAACATAAAAATTTTATAAGTATGAAGAAAAAATAATACGAATAAAAGAACTAAGGTTGAAAAATTGTGAATTAAGCAATCAATGTCTGAATTAAGTATGTGCACAATTAAGGATAAGGCCTACTAATCTAAGATGGCTACATATCTGGGGATGAACAGACCAGCAGTTAAGTAGAGTGAAATAAGAAAAAAATACCAAAAGGGAAATGGGAAAAAAGAATAGAAAACATAAAAATAATAAAATAGAAAAATGTGTTGTAAAAATTAAATAGAAAAAAGAGTTATTTGATTTATTTGGAGGACCTTGTGTCTCCCCTGTGTCCATATCCAATATCTTGATAGAGCCTCTGATTTGCTTGTGGCGTTTGGTTTTCCTGTGGCTTAGTTGGTTTCTCAAATCAGTTTGAGCAGGCAGAAAGAAGCTCTGCCTTACTGGTGTAGGGTCTTTGTGACCCTCCTCCCAGGCTAGTTCCGTGGAAGGGCAGTCTGCTTTGTGGGTCACACAGGAGATGGCTGTTTCCTCTCAGTTGGAATTGCTTTGAGGGAGCTTGAATGTGGGTGGGGTCATGGCCTGTGTGCAATCAGTAGCTTTTCCCTGAGGGGTTAGTTCCTGAGATACTCTTTCTGCCTAGCCTGGGGCACAGCCTGGAGCCACTCCCAGGATTTATGCAAATCCAGTTTTGAGTATTTTTTTTTAACTTCCTGAAGCCAGGAGAGCTGCCAGTGCTGCAGAGGGGCAGGTCCGCCTCTGGCTCTGTTTTACTGAAGAAAATCACCCCTGCCCTGGGCAGGACTTCCTCCATCTTGGAAGAGCAATTTTCCTCTGGGTGGAGCTGAGACGCACTGGTCAGGTTCCTTTGCCCTGTTGAAAATGGCTCACCAGTATCTATTTTTAAGGCGCGAGTTATCTGCAAGTTGTTCTGGCCAGTCTTTGCCATTATCAAAGATGGTGTTCTTCTTGGGTGGTGGGGGAGGGGCTACTCTCCAAATGCTGTTCTGTGAGAAGGAATGGGAATGTCTCGTAGGACACTCATGCCTTTCTCTTCATTTTTGGGCCGTTGGCCATCTACATCATCTGTTGTCAGTAGGATGAAGATTTCTGCTTCTTATCAGTTCATGCTGGCCATGAGTAGAAGCCACTCTCACTCTGTCTCTGGCCCTTTTGTCCAGGCTCTGTCTGTTGATATGGCGTCAGAGGCAGCCAACAGCCACTGCCACCATAGTCACCAGCGAGTGCTCCAATCTGTCTCCTTAAATAAGCTGCCTGAATTTTTCCTCTCTGGCCAAACTCTCTGTACTATGATGACTCACTTGGTGTGACTCTCTATTATTTATTTATTTACCATCTTTAAGTAGTTGTGCAAAGGAGTTTCAATTCAACATGTCAGTTATGAGTATAATTCATCTTGGTCAATGTTAATCTTCCATCATTCTCCCCCATTGATCCTGACCCCATTCATTCCTTCAAGTTATCTGGGTCCATTTTCACATATGCACATTGAATATTATGACTCTATTTTCCTTCTAAGTATTAAATGTTAACTATTAGCAAGAAAAGTACTCCTTTCTTCATAGAATTGTTCTCAGTGGCCTTGATTAGCCTTTTTTTTTTTTTTTGGTCAGTCATGGTGCCTGAACTCTGGGTCTGGGCACTGTCCCTGAGCTCTTCAGCTCAAGGCTAGCATTCTACCACTTGAGCCACAGCGCCACTTCTAGTTTTCTGAGTGGTTTATTGGCAATAAGAGTCTCAAGGGCTGGCTTTGCACTGTGATCCTCAGATCTCTGCCTCCTGAGTAGCTAGGATTACAGGTATGAGCCACCAGCACCTGGCTTGCTTAACCATTTTTTTAAAAAAAAATTTCATCATCATTATGATTTTTATTGTTGTTGTTGTTCAAGTACTGACACTTGAACTCAGAGCAAGGGCGTTGTTGTTTGGCTTTTTTGCTTATGACTGATGCTCTACCACTTGAGCATTTTTGACTTTTTACTGGTTAACTGGAGACAGGATCTCATAGATTTATCTGCCTAGGCTTGCTTTGAACTGTGATTCTTCGATGCCAGCCTTCTGAGTACCTAACATTATAGGCACAGGCACAAGTAGTATCTGCCTTCTAAGATAATTGCCTTTTGTTTTCCTAATCAATTTTTGTTTGAAGAAAAGTTCAAAACAAATGATAATATGTTGTTGTATGTTATATACAACTCAGCAACAGTCTATTTACATTTGTTAATGTGCTATTTCTATTGTAAGGGAAAATTTTAATTTTCTCTTTTTTTCTTGTTTTAGGAACGACAAGAAATAACTTTGAGGGAAAAAAAGTCATTAGCTTGGAATATGAAGCCTATTTGCCAATGGCAGAGAATGAAATCAGAAAAATATGTAGTGATATTAGGCAGAAGTGGCCAGTTAAACACATAGCAGTGTTCCATAGACTTGGGTAAGATTGCTTTATGAATCCGGAAGTTCAGTGTAGTTGTTTTCCTCTAAGTGCTAATGCTGCTTCTGGGTACTTTCTCAGGCATTTACATTAGTTACTGTAAAAGGAAAGCTTCCTTCTCCATGGAGAAGAGTACCTATGTCCTAAAGACCTCTTGTTGGGTTATAACTTTGGAGCATCCTTACTGCCTCCTTTAGTGTATTGAAGTGAAAATGTGTTGAGATTTCCATATCCTGGGTGTACATACCTGGATAAATATGTGCTAAAGTTCTTGAGGACTTTTAGGAAGTTCTTTTGTTCTCTAAACTGTTTATTTCAGAATCTGTTGCAAACATGGCATCATTTAAGTTATTTGAATTTTTCTACCACTAAAAGCCTAGGCTTGAAATGAAGCTAGCCATTAAGATTACCTCTGTCACATTGCTTATTCTTTTATCATTAACAATGATTTTATTAATAACCAATAATTTTGTTAATAATTTTCTTAATCATGTTGCTTAATATTTATTGCTCTTGCTTTAAACTCTGTGTTGTATTTATGTGGTCACATTGCATCTCTGGGCCTTGCTTGGTCTTGAGCCTTATTTGTTTGAATCAACTGTTTGCTGAGTCAGCAGATTCAGCAGGTCCCCATTAATACCTGTAGGCAGGTATTAACAGATTGACCACAACATCAGCTCAGTCTTACCTTAGTTGAATGTAACTGAGATAGCTTACTGTTTTCTAACTATATTAGGTAATGAAATAAAGGAGAATGACCATGTAGTTCTACTGTATAACTAGAATTTGGTTTTTAATTTTATAGTGGATTATTTCACATGTAGCTCAGGTAATTTTTTCTTCCTCATCTTGTTAAAGCTTGGTTCCAGTGTCAGAAGCAAGTGTGATTATTGCTGCATCCTCAGCCCACAGGGCTGCGGCTCTTGAAGCTGTGAGCTATGCCATCGATACTTTAAAAGCCAAGGTGCCTATATGGAAAAAGGTAAGTTAAGAAGATCCATCATTTTGCCATGTGGGCAAGCTGTTTCTCAGAATTGTTAGCTAAAGCCCAGGGACTCAGAGTACATCCACAATTTGTATTCATATGCCTTCCTTGACTATATAGTTTTGTTTTCTTTATGTGCAACAGTACATTTATAATAGTATCTCCTTCCAGGTTTGTTAAGCATGAGAAATATATCCCACAGATATAGTGGGCCTTGATAAGCGCTAGCAGTTGGAATTCCTATGGATGACATCTTAATTAGAATTCCATTCAAGTGGAAGATCTTCGTTTAGGAGAGCAAGAATAATGTCTGGCTACTTAGACTGGTTAAAATAGAAATTCCTCAAGGCAGAGAACTTTTTCCTTGTGTTCCTTTTGTTTAAGAAAGTGAGAGAGGGGAGAAAATTGCTATGTCTAAGAAATGCATAGCGAGTGGATTTAGAAGGATAAATAAAGCTGGGGGCCAGTGGCTCATGCCTGTAATCCTAGCTACTGAAAGGCTGAGATCTTAGGATCATGGTCCAAAGTCAGCCTGGGCAGAAAAGACCCCATGAGAGATCTTAGGATCATGGTCCAAAGTCAGCCTGGGCAGAAAAGACCCCATGAGACTCTTATCCCCAAATAACTGCTCAAAAACTGGAAGTGGAGCTGTGGCTCAAAATGGTAGATGAAGAATCCCAAATCTGAAAATAAGGCCACCGACTCAGTTAAACAGTGCAATGAGTCTTTTTATTAGCTGTGCAGTGACTATACCTCTTTCCTTCCTTCCTTCTTTCTTTCCTTCCTTCCTTCCTTCCTTTCTTTTTCCTTCCTTTCTTTCTTTCTTTTTTGCCTTCCTTTCTTTCTTTCTTCTTTTCTTTCTTTCTTTCCTTCCTTCCTTCCTTCCTTTCTTCCTTCCTTCCTTTCTTTTCCTTCCTTCCTTTCTTTTCCTTCCTTTCTTTCTTTCTTCTTTTCTTTCTTTTTCTTTCCTTCCTTCCTTCCTTCCTTCCTTCCTTCCTTCCTTCTTTCTTTCTTCCCTTCCTTCCTTCCTTCCTTCCTTTCTCTCTCTCTTTCTTCCTTCCCCCCCCCCCCTTCTTTCTTTCTCTCTCTCTTTCTGTCTCTTTCTTTCTTTGCCTTCCTTCCTTCCTTTCTTTCTTCTTTTCTTTCTTTCCTTCCTTCCTTCCTTCTTTCTTCCCTTCCTTCCTTCCTTCCTTCCTTCCTTCCTTCCTTTCTCTCTTTCTTTCTCTCTCTCTCTCTTTCTTTCTTTCTTTCTCTCTTGTGGGGTCTGAACTCTGGGCCTGGGCGCTGTCCCTCAGCTCTTTAGCTCAAGGCTAGCGCTCTACCACTTGAGCCACAGTGCCACTTCCTGGCTTTTTCTGCTTATGTGGTGCCTTAAAATCGAACCCAGGGCCTCATGCATGCCAGGCAAGCACTCTACCACTGAGCCACCTTCCCAGCCCTTCCCCACTATTTGAGTAGTGGGATGCAGTGAGAGCTGCATGGGAGGGGGTGTCGAGGCAAGCAAGCAGATTTACAGAAGCAAAACATAGCTTTGAGTTGCAGAAACAGAAGCAAAACACAGTCTTGAGCTGGTCAGCATGGCTAATGTTATTAATACTATAGATACTTGATTTAAAAAGTCAAAAAATATCCTTGGATTACAAAAGTCAAAACATATCCTTGGGTAAGGGTAGTCTATTTTACAGAAATGGTTTTTATTTTAAGTTCCTAATACAGCAACAGTACATCTGGTGTTAAGCTTCAAGATTGTCAATCACCTTCAGCAGAGTTTATGGTAAACTGCAAAGCTGCCAGCTTGATAAACTTGAGTGAAGGAGAGATGTTCTTTGGCTTTTTAGCAAGGATGGAAAAGGCTGAGGCTGACTACTGGCCATTTGACCCGGAGTTTCTCTCTACAGAGGGGTTCTGTCTTTAATATTTGGCCCCATTTTTAATAATAATTTTGTCCTGTTTCTGATTTTACATGTTACATTCCTCACTCCTTTTCTGTACACTTCAGATCTTTGATATGTGTCATCTTCCTTTCTAGCCAGGGGTGTATAACAAACCTGTATATGTAGCACCATGAATATAGAAACTTTAGGCAAAAGACTGACCAAGTTAGGTGGGGTAGATGAGCAGTGTTCAAGGTCTCAACTGCTTCTGGGTTAGAGGCATCGCATCAGACGTGGCTTTGATGTCAGGCTCTCTGCAGTCTTATAGATGCCACCAGGTCTTTTACAAAGATAAGCTCTATCTTAAAACTCAACACATACCCACACCATCTTCTACTACTCACACTGCTGCAACTTACTTCTGTGGTTTGTCTTAATTTCCTTCTTTGAGCAAACATTTAAGACAATTCTTCCTTTTCAAGTTCTTTGTAATCTAACAGAAATCATTTTTTCTGTTTCCTCAATTCTCTTTCCAAAGTCTTTCTTTATACTCTAAGCTCTGTCTTATAAAACTTTACACATTCTTTTTTCTTCCTGTTTCCTTATCTCATTAACAACTTTGTTATTATGCTCCCCCAACACCTTTTACATTTCTTTGAGCTTCTTTGCAGCTTGAGTTTAAAACTGTCCACTTTTTTTTTCCTTTGGTTTGTGGAACCAGGTTATCTTAGAATTGCTTCAAGGCAATTTACTGTGGGTCCACCCACAGGCTAAAGAAGAGATAGGGTCCAGGCAGCAGTCTGCTGCTCCTAAGCTCACACACAGAAAGAAACAGCTTATTGCCAGAGCCAGACAGAAAGAAACAGGTTATTGCCAGAGCCAGCCATAACCATGACTATCATGAAGAAATAGAGTGGATTTCTCTAGTTCCTGGTGCCTTGAAGTGTCTAAGGCTGGCCAGTGATGTTGTCCTGGCCCTCAATATCTACTGTGGGAGTAGAGAGGGTTACTGGATATCACAGAAGGAATGTCCCACAAAAATCTTAGTTTCAGCAGGTCTGAAGCGGTCTTCCAGTGGGAACCAGCCACAGGTGATGGCGTCAGGGGCGTCAGTCCACTTTCACAACAGTGGAGGTGGTCAGGGTGATGGTGTGGATTTCCCTCCGGATGACTGTCAGGCTCTCTTTGAACTTTACCCAAAAGTGTGGGCAGTAGCAGCAGCAGCAGGATCTCTTAGTGGCTCCAATGGATGGTCACACCTCCTGCTGGGCTGCAAATTCCTACACAGACTGGTTAAGGATACTTTATATAGGCTTGGCAGGCTGAGGCCCCACTGGTTTTTAAGACAGTTCAGACAGTGACCCAAGACAATTTACTAGGGTGACAACTTTTTACTAACCAGATATTTTCTTTTTTTTTTTTTTTTTCCAGTCGTGGGGCCTGAACTCTGGGCCTGGGCACTGTCTCTCAGCTCTTCAGCTGTCGACTAGCGCTCTACCACTTGAGCCTCAGTCCCACTTATGGCTTTTTCTGCTTATTTGGTGCTGAAGAATTGAACCCAGGGCTTCATGAGCCACCTTCTCAGCCCCGAACCAGATATTTTCCTAAGCATACATAGAAGGCTTGGACTTGTAACCATCTCCAACAAGTGCAGTCTCCAAATTTGCACACTTGTTACCACTATTTCTCATGCCTCTTCTTTTTATCTGTTTTGCCTTGCTTTTCCAAAACTGACTCTGGACCCTTGATCTTAAGTGGAGGTTGATGGGTGAAGATCCTCTTCTCTAACTTCTTCAAGCTGACTCAGGGTCTTTGACCCCACCTTGCCAGAAACCTAGAATCTTAGCCTATTTTACAAAGAGATTACTAGGATTAGATGTTTAAGAACAATATTTTATGCCAAACTGGAAATTATATACGACTTTAATTTTTAACAACTGCACAGACCTTCTCTTGGGCTACAGAAGCATAGCCTGTTTTAGCACTTTGGTTTGCAAAAACATTTTTCTGGTTGGCTGAGGAACCTGATCTCTGTGACCCTAAAATCCAAGTTACCTTTGCAGGCCTTTAGACAGGTATCAATAGGGACACACTCTCAGGCTCACAAACTTCCCTTCCTGAACCGATGAATTTATGTGGCTGGTGCCAGTAGAGTGCTAATCTTGAGAAAAAATGATTGGGGACAGAGCCTAGGCCCCACAATCAACAAACAAACAAAAAAAAACAAGCATAAATAGATCCTGAGTACAGTAGTACACACCTGTAATTATAGAATTTGGTTAGCTGGGGAGGAGGATCACATATTTACATTCAATTTGGACTATACTGCAAGACCCTGTCAAAAAACAAAACAAAAAGGAGATTCTGGCTTGTTTCTATCAGTAAAGAGACCGTAAAAGAAGTCAAACCAACCAAGATGAGGGAATTCTCGGTGCAATAGACCATTCTTAGGTGATAGACCCCTACCTTGGCCCCCTGGAAGAGTAACATTAGCTGCTGTACTTGGACAACTGTATTTTCACATCTGAGTCAGAATTGTCCCAACAACGGACTTTTGAGAAGGTTGAGGGATCCCTGAACAGCTTAGTGGATCAGAGAAGCAGAGCAGAAGACCGGGCATCCAGTGGTTAAGCCTTGTCACTTTCCAGGGGACTCCGGCATCAGTCATTGGGAAAATGGAGCAAGTAGGGCTTTAAAATCAAGGCCTGGAAAATTTAGGAGTCATAAAATCACAAATTCATTTTTTATTTCAGTAAAGCCCAAATATGACTGTCTTGCTATGACCCGAACGGCCACAATCTCATTAGAACATGAGAAAGGCTCAGAAGAGGGAGGGGCAGGGAGAGAGTTGCACACGAGCTACAGGTCTAGATGGCAAGGCAAGCTTTCTTTACCAGGAAGAAGAGGATGCAGAGTCAGGTGGCAGAAAGCAGTGGCCCTTGACAGTGAAGGACAAGGGCAGGAGTGGGGTATGGTCTCATTTTTATGCTTGGCAGATAAGCAAGGCTCTCTATTTATGTCTCTGTCTATAGAGGCTTGGGGATTTTCAGGTTTTAGAAATGTATATCCATAAGCAGTTAGAGCAAACAAGAAACCATGACATCACCAAATGAAACGACACTTTAGTGTCCTTTAGGACTGCAAATTCTACAGATGGTTGTTTTGAGGAAATGAAATGAAGTAAATTTTAAGAGAACTCAGAAAAGCAACTCTGATTTATGGAGATTGACAGCATTACCAAAAAATAAAAAAAGAGAAAGAAATCTTCAATTTGAAAACTAGAGTGAATAAACTCCAACCGTTGGATTTAGATTCCTCTCCCTGCAGACATGGTATCCAATGAACATGGGGGGATAGTTCTATAAATTCTAATATCATTCTGCCTCGCCTGTGTAGATCATGTGATACAGGGAAGGGCACAGATCAAGGAACACTGAACACTAGAATGCAGCTGAGCAGGAACTCAGTGGTGGAGTGCTCACCTGCCACACCCCTCACAAAAGAAATTATTTTCACAGGTAATGGAAATGTCTTATCTTAGAAAGGCATTTAGCATGTCAAAGTAGTAGGCATGTTTGGAAGCAAATGTGTTTAAAACTAAAGATTCTATCTTCTTCTGTCTTCTTCTACATAACCTAAACATAAAGTCTCTCGTTTGAGTGGATGACCCAAATGGAATTAGTTGTTTATCCTCCGTGTCATGCAATGTGTAAGACCTCCTGGGCTGACATGTTCATCATTGAAATTGGAGTCCTTAAGTGGAGGAAACATGAATGTTTACTTTTTTGCTCTTGATGTCTTACATAAACATTGGTTGGTTTGTTAAACAGGAATGATGGGACTAGAGTCATTTGTCAGATTTGTTCAGATGTATTTTATTTGCGCATATTACAATAATCTACTTTGATATGTTATGGCTCTGTCTTTCAGGAAATGTATGAAGAATCATCATCATCTTGGAAAACAAACAAAGAATGTTTTTGGGCCAACAACAAGTAGTCACATTTGTAGAACACTCAATATTAAATTTGGCAAACTTACTGCTGCTCACATTTTGATTTTTCTTCTCTACAAATGAAGATGATTCATTGATGCATCATCACTGAGGTGATGTCAGCTCACTGACATCAAATTGGAGAAAAAGGAAGCATATGAATTGATGTGAGAGATGAGGGGGACAGGATAATTGAAGTGTATTTGAGTATATTTGCATATATTGAAATCAATAGGACAAGTCAGATGCAAGGACTGATGTCTATAGGTGTGTCTTTCCATGACTGACTTCTGATTGTCTCAGCTCAGGCTGAGGTGTGGTCTCTCCTGTTCTTATGTCTCAGAGAGTGTGCCCCCTCCCCAGATCAACTTTGTTATCAGACTTAATATTGTATATTAAATATTTTTCAGAACTTATATAGCTTAGAAAATAAACCCTTGAATTCAGGAAGCTTAAAAATAAGCCATGCACCAGTATCTCACACCTGTAATCCTAGCTACTCGGGATGCTGAGATCTGAGGATCCTCTGGCAGAGAAATCCATTAGACTTGTATCTCCGATTAACCAGCAGAAAGCCAGAAGTGGAGGTGTGGTGCCACTTGACGCCTTGAGTTCAAATCCTACTCTACTGACACCAAAAAAAGTTTAAAAATAGTATTTTTTTGCTTCTTAAAATTTGGTTATAATTGATAAAATATTTTATTTATAAAGTCTTCTAGTATTTTAGACCCATAATTGTACCATAATAGTTTTCATATTTTTATTAGGTATTAATATGGTATCAATATACAAATTAGCATACAGGTGTGAAACTGGCAATATATGGTTTTTGTGTAAAAATATTAGTTGATGTTTAAAATTTGACTCATACCTGTTTAAAGAAATTATGTTAAGGAAATGAATATAAAATTATATTATTTATTAATACATTTTCAGAAAATTTTCCTTTGGATATTTATGCAACATTATCATTATTGAAGCCACAAATAGTTAATTTTCCAAGGCTTTCCATTTCCTTACAAATGGGGCAGTGTCATTCTTTCTGATGGAAGCATAGAATTCCATTATATACATGTACTACATTTTCTTGACCTATTCATCTACTGAGGGACATCTGGGTTGGTTCCATACCTTAGCTGCTATGGTGAATAATGCGATAAACATAGTTGTGCTGGTAACTTTATTATGGCCTTGTTTGTGGTCATTTTGGTAAATACCCAGAAGTGGGATTGTTGGGTCATAGGGGAGCTCTATTTTGTGGAACCTCCATACTGTTTTCCAAAGTGGTTGAACCAGTTTATACTCCCACCAACAGTGCAGTAGGATTCCCTTTTGGCCACATCTCCTCCAGCATCTGTTGTTAGATTTCTTGATTATAGCCATTCTAACTGGGATGAGGTGGAATCTCAATGTGTTTTGAGTTATATTTCCTTAATGGCTAGAGATGTTGAGCATTTCTTCATGTGTCTATTGGCCATTCTTATTTGTTATTCAGAGAAGTCTCTGTCTTTAGCCCACTTATTAATGGGGCAGTTGTTTCTTTGAGGATTTGTTTTTGGGGGATTTAATTTTTTGGGTTCTAAATATATTTTAGATATGAGGCCTTTGTCTGTTGTATGGCTAGTGAAGATCTCCCAAACCGTGGGCTTTGGGCTTTTTATTGATCTTGCTAGCTATGTCCTTTGCCATGCAGAAGCTATGCAGTTTCATTCAATCCCATTTGTTCAACTTCCTTGATTTGTTATGTTTCTGGGTCTTTATTAAGAAAATTTTGGCCTGTGCCAAGGAGCCCGGGAGTTTCTCCTATTCTTTCCTGTAAGTGAAATAAGCCAGACCCAAAGAAACATAGGTCCCATGGTTTCCTTCATTTGCAATAATTAGTATACATTTAGGATAATCTTTGCAGATGAGCTAATAGCTCAATAGCCATGTACATATGACATATAAGATGATACTAAATGAAATGAATTACAAGACATGGACACAAGAGGTCTTTCTTTGTTGTTGTTTTTAATGTACAATATGATTTTTTGTTTCTTTTGTATGTTCTTTCTCCTGTGGTATATCCCCTGTATATGATTTTGGTTCCCTGGTATTGTATATATGTGTATTTGATTTAGGGGAGGGAAGGGGAACAACAGAATGGTGATACAAAGGACAAGGCGGGAACCAATGCAACAGCAACAGTCACAAGACAATATGTTGGAAATGATCTGTACAACTTGGGGGTTAGGGTTGGGAGGGGAGGGAAAGTAGGAGAAAATTGAGGGAAGGGATAACAAGATTGACAAGAAATGTACTCATTACCTTACTGAAACCCCTCTGTACATCATCTTGACAATAAAAAATAATACAAAAATAGTTAAATACAAAAAATAGTTAAATTTTATAAAATATTTTTATATTAAACAACTCCTATACTAACCAATTTTTGACTGTTCAACCCCTTCTGTCTTCATAGATATGAACATGTAAGTCTCAGACAAAATATTTTGAAATAACTTCAGCTTTATTAAAGTACGTGTAACAAATAAAAATTGTCAAGTGTATTTATCATATACAGTGTACTGTTTTGATAAATGTTTATGTTGTGAAGTGATTAGTACAGTGATTAGAGGATCACGCTTGTAGAACAACCCAGCAGAAATGTCCACAAGACTGCGTTTTAGTGCACCATGAGGTGTCCCTGGCAGTGAACAGTGGCTACCTGTTGGGGAAGGGAAGCAGCTTCTAGGAGCTTCAGAATAAGTGAGGCGTTAGTAATGGAAGTCCCTTAAGTGGACAGGAAGCCGTACTCCTTCCAGATGGCTGCTTGTGAATGGAGAATAGGATAGGCATATTTTGATATGTATAAATCTTAATCCTTTGACCCTTGGCTAGCATTAAGGCCCTAGTAAAAGCTGTAAGTTCTGCCTTTTGTGAGGTAGTGCCAGGGGGCAGAGGGCTGCTTTCAATGGCATAACCCACAATTCAGCTGCTGAGGGGGTAGGTGTGGAACTGCCATCGATGTACCAGGTATCTTCTGGGTCAGGAAGAGGGGCTTCTCAGATGCCTGTAAAATGGGTTGTGAATCCCTCCAAGGTCTCTATATAGGAGTGGGACAGAAGGTTAGAATTGGATGGAATCAGGGTGGCTGGATTGAGAGGGGAGCAGCTTTCCAGGGAGAAGTCAGGGTTTTCAATGAAAGTAACATGAAGCAGCTGTAGGAAGGAAGGGGAAAGGGAAGACAGGGCTTCATGAATAAAAGGTCCTTTAGTCTGTGGGGGGAGCAAATGGTAGTGGGTTGGCCAAAAGTGAATTTTGTGCTCTCTTGTGCTAAGATGGTGGCTGCTGTCAAAGCTCAAAAGCAGGCTGGCCAGCCTTTTACCGTTAGGTGTAGTTGTTTTGAGAGGTAGGCCACAGGTCTAAAAGAGGGGCCTGACATTTGTCCAAGAACCCTAAGGCCAATTCCCCACTTCTCAGTGACATAGAGTATAAAGGGTTTCTTAAGGTTGGGTAGAGCTAGAGGTGGAGCCTGAACAAGCGCTTGCTTCAGTACCTTAAATGGGGTGTCAGTGGGCTTTGTGGGGTCCGGAGCTCTAGTAGGGAGCCCTTGGTTGCCTGATAAAGGGGTTTAGCAAGTTAGCAAAACGATGTATCCAAATACAAAGAAAGCTTGCAAGTTCCAGGAAAGACAGAATGTCCTCCTTGGTTTGTGGGACAGAGAGAGACTTGACTTTTCTACCAAGAGTAATGCTTCTCTCTGTAGGAGTTATGGACAGATCTCTGGCTTTGTTATCTGGGTCTTGGAAGGGGAGACTCTATATCCTTTGGCCAATAGGAAGTTGAAGTCAGTTGTATATTGGCAAGCCAACTCAAAGGGCTGCAAAGCAAGAGGTTACCAACATACTGAAGAATGACACTAGCAGATACCTCAAGAGAGAGGAGGTCCTTTGCTAAAGCCTGTCCAAAAAATAGGGACTGTCTCAAAACCCTTGAGGAGGACTGTCCAGGTCAGCTGCTGTGCCCTGTAAATATCTGGGTCCACCCAGGTAAAAGCAAAGAGGTTCTGACGGTCAGGATGCAAGAGGATTGTTAAAAAACGCATCCTTAAGGTCCAACAGGCGGTACCAGGAGGCATCTGTGAAAGGAGAGTATATGAGTTAGGCACAACCAGACGAATGGGAAGGACGCAGTGCTAATAACACGCAGGTCCTGGACTAGTTGATAGCTTCCATCAGGTTTAACTATTGGCAGAGGGGTGTTAAAGTGGGAGTTAGTAGGTTTGAGAAGTCCTTGTTTAAGAATGGGAAGGTTTTAAACTGTGCCTATGTTGAAGGGAAATGAGGTATTGGTATGTAATGGCTAAGGTCTTTAAGTTTAATGAGGACAGGAGTATGGTGTCTAGCCATAGTGGGTGTGGAAATATCCCAGAGAAGGGGATAGGCAAGATCTGGAGGGAGGGGGAAAGGATCTAGTTGGGAGGTCACAGGTGGGGTGCATCTAAAGATAAAAGTAGAATAGGTGTTGGCTGTTTGGGGACATATGCCTGTCATTCTAAGCCACATAGGCAACTGAGATCAGGATGATTCGGGTTTTAGGCCAGCCTCAAGGCTCCATCAACATGGAGGGAAGTTGGATGTGGAATCAAGAGACCTTGTAATCCTGTTGTATCTACTGAAATGATTTTTGTGTAAGGACATTGGTTCAACAAATATTTGAGCATGCCCTCACTTCTATCTTGCAGTAGGTCTGCTGGGCTGTGGCTGGTGTAGACTGGCTGTTATTGCCCTTGACACCCTTTCCTGCATGTCCCCATCTTGCTCTTCCTTTACAGATTCCTGTCACTGTTTCAGGCTCTGATTAAATGCTATTGCCACTGAGCCTTCAGGGAGTACTCTAAGCAATCAAACCCAGGACCTCATGCATGGTAGTCAAGCATTCTACCACTAAACCACACTCTTAGCCCTGAGTATTCTACTTAAAACTGGAATACTGTCCCTTTACTCTGCCTCATGTTTATATTTTTATTATCTTTAAGTAGTTGTACAAAGGAATAGCCATTTCACAAAGCAGTTTATGAATATCATGTGTCTTGATCAATATCAGCCTTTCCAATATTCTTAACCATCCCTCCCAAACCACCCTTCCCCCACTTAATTTTGTAGGATATGTATGTATGGATGGATGGATTGTGTGTGTGTGTGTGTGTGTGTGTGTGTGTATGTGTGCCAGTCTTGGGGCTTGTACTTGGCCTGGGTGCTGTCCCTGAGCTTTTCTTTTGCTCAAAGCTAGAACTCTACCACTTGGGTGCTGTCCCTGAGCTTTTCTTTTGCTCAAAGCTAGAACTCTACCCCTTGAGCCACAGCTCTACTTCTGGCTTTTTGGTACTTTATTGGGGATAAAAGTCTCACAGATATTCCTACTTGTGCTGGCTTTGAACTACTTATCCTCATATCTCAGTCTCCTCAGTAGCTAGGATAATAGGCCTGAGAGAGAATGCATTGAATTTTTGACTGCATCCTTCTCCCATCTCACCCCTCCCTCTTTATCCACTGTCAACTTAATGTTACTTGCTGTACATCTACTAGTTTGTCATACTCATTAGTGTATAAGCTTTATGAGATTAAGCTCATGTATATTTGTTGTAGGAATGAATACTAGTGCTGTTGATATATTATGACATATTAAATACACATGACATTTACTTTAGCACTTTACCAATGTGAAGAGATATCTGGTTAAAATAATGAGAAGATAGGCACAATTTGTCTCCACCACTCCCTTTCTTTCTTCTATCCTCTGTCTTAAATACTGAGGAACTAATTAATTAGTATGTTAAATATCTCCATCATGATTTGGGTGCTATAATTGTCTTTTCCAGTAGAGGGCAGTATAGCAAGGGCTATAGTGATAACAGCTTGAGTAGGTCCCGTTTTTGCTTTGCATGGAATCAAAAAAATGCACAACTGAACACATACATATACACAAACATATTATTGTGGAGGGCAAGAAGGTTGTGGCAAGAGCGCCAAGAGGGGCGTGGGAGATGTGGACCCCTAATGCAGCATCCCTCAGTCCATCATCTGTACAATGATGGTGAGAGATGTACAGTGATGGCATATTGTTTTAATCGTATTTCACTTCAGCATGTTTAATTTTATGACAAAATATGTCACACCCCCTACCTGCTTACTCTTCAAGTTTCTGTAACTGCTTATAACTATGCTTTTGTAGGTTGCAGCAGTGTGGTGGATTTGTTTTCATAAGATTACTAGATACCTACGGCTAGTTACATTGTTAGTCTTCTTAAATCTTGAGTGTGTTCTGAAGCAAAGCAAATCTGTAATGAAATTTATAACTTGTAAAAAATAAAAATCCAAGGAAACTATATTTTCAAAACCATTTTAATATTACTAATGTGGGAGGAAGAGCAATTTACAATGCAACTTTTAGGTTTCCTTCTCATACTACAATACAAGTAAAGCTCCTGGTTTATATTGATTACAAGTCTAGTTGGATTTTTGTTTCTCCAATGAAGTGTGCAACTTGATATACAAAGGGATACATTCTTTTTTTTATTTTTGTGGAAGAGAAAAAAGACAAAACACATTTAACATCAAAGCCCTAATGCATCTTGTGTGAAGGAAATAGATAATTTCTTCTTTAAAAATATACACTTCAAACATAGTTGTGTGATATATACATTTACATTTTGACTTCATCTGCACAAACACATCAAGTATATTATAGGGCTTTTTATATGTACATAATAGACACATATTGTTCTTTAGATTCAAAGAAGTAGCTATGATTTTTAATTGCTTCAAATTTTATCCCTATATTTACCTTTTATTTCTATGTATAATCTTTCAAATTAAAGTGGACATGCCTGAATGTATGTGGAAGGAATACAAACTTATATGCACAAATTTTTTTTTTGAGTCCAGTCGTGGGGCCTGAACTCTGGGCCTGGGCGCTGTCCCTCAGCTCTTCAGCTCAAGGCTAGCGCTCTACCAGTTGAGCCACAACGCCACTTCTGGCTTTTTTCTTTTTGCTTATGTGGTGCTGAGGAATCGAACCCAGGGCCTCAGGCATACAAGGCAAGCGCTCTACCACTGAGCCACCTTCCCAGCCCCACAATTTTTATGTGTAAAAGTTGAAAATATTAAATATAAACCTGGAAGCTCCACTAAATGTTTCCTCCTACCTCTTATTAATGATGTCTTAAAGAATGAGAATTTCATAGATTGAGTTATATCTGTATATTGGGATAAATATACTATAAAACTAAACCTTTTATAATAATTTTAGGATAGTCACTTTGGTGACTAATAGGCTTTTGCTTTCACAGTTGATATGCAACTTTCACTATTTCATAAAATAACATTGCTAGCTAGAAAAATTTCTGTCTAGTTCAGACTTCTCAATTTTCTGCTGGCATAAGCAATGTACAATTTTAAATCAATACAGTGTTTTCATCAAGCTACTTTGCTATTATTTTATAAGGCTTATGTGACAGTCATGCATAAAGCAACACGAAATTTTTACCATGTTCTATACACATTGGTTATAGGCCATTTATGAAATGGAAACGTTAACATGACATCTTTTAAGGCCTTCCCTGACTTGCTTTTACAGGAAAAGTGTGATGAAATGGGAGCTGGGACTTCCTTTTAAAGGCTGTTTCCCCCACCCTTTGCATTAGTTCTTGCATGAAAAATAGGCTACTTTGCTTCAAAGCTCTAGAGAAACACTTGCAAGCAAGGTCTGCAGCCATGGCTGGCCTGAGCTGAGAGCAGGGGAAGCATGCTACCTGCTATCTGGGCAGGGGAAGCATGCTACCTGCTATCTGGTAGCAAGGATGCTTCTTATAGACATCCCTCCAGGCATGGGTGGTCATATCCTCCTCCATCCAAAAGGAAACCACCAGACCCCAAATGACAGCAATGTCAAGACAGAAATGCCCTGAGCTCATGTTATTCCTAGACAAGTGGCTAAGATTTCGAAACAGTGTCTTCCAGGCCATCTTCAGCCAAAGCTAGCCAGAATGCTCCTCAATATACGTAGGAGATGGCTTTCGTTTATTTATTTGCTATCAAAGGAAGAGGAGGCAGAATAAAATCAAAGCAATGGTGTGCTTTAGTCATTTGTATGTACATTGCAAAACTATATGTGCAATAGATACATAGTTTATTAATTTTTTTGTCTACCTAATGACCAATGTCTCCACATTTTTTTAAATGAAAATTTTGGTTGGAATAACCCAGTGAATCCACACAGCTGTTAAAAGAATCAGGCTCTGGCATGGACAACTAAAGAATACCATGCTGTTTTTGCTATAAATCCCTGATGGCTTCCCTCCCCCCATCCCTGCCCCCATTCATTGTGCTTTGTAATACTAGGTAAGTCATTAACAGATCCAGATAGCCATCCTCCAGAGCTCAGGTCAGCAGAGCAGTCCGGGCTATCTGTAGGCACATTTGCAAATTACCATTTTCCTTGGAAACCTCTGAGACATACATTCTCAGAGGACGGTCTGTTTACATTATATGAAATCCAGACCATAGAATTCTAAAACTAAATAATCTTCACTGCTGAACACAAGTCCTCCCATTCTATACTGAGAACACTTATGTTCACAGGGGCCCAGGACTTGTCCAAAGCTTTAGGCATGTGGTGTCTGACATGAAGTCATCCTGGCTACCTTTGCTTGATCCTTTCTCCTCCAGGTCCCTTAGAGAGGGTGTGGGTTCAGAGACAGACAGAAGAATGTGTAAGAAGTAGAAAAAAAATTGTATCCCTCCAATAAGGGGCCATGTATGTCATAATGACTGGATGCTGGTCCGGATGCAAATGTCTGGCCTTCATCCCACTGTGGCCTTGGGCTGTGGTCCAAGCTTTGACTACATTTGCCTCAGTCTTCTAGAAAGAACCACAGAGGATGCACCTGCTAATTCAGTGGTTTCCACCTTCCTCCTCCATAATTTTTTTTTTTTACAGATTCCTGAGACACTTGGCCTTGTTTATCACTGCATAAGCTCCCAACACTTAGAAATGTAATCAACAAATACATTTAGCAACAAAGGAAACTAGTGTCCCAAAGTTAGGGAGTTGGTACAGTAATTTACACAGTTGTGTGAATTAAATCAGATGACTTCTGTCCTCCCACCTGGCAAAGTAGTGGTTGGGGTATGGGAGATTTATATGAGGGGTGACTGGACTCTTGGAGATGAAGCAGGTCCAGGGGGCTTCTGACATGGGGGTTATGGGGTACCAAGGAAGGTGCCAGGAAGCAGGAGAGGGGTTCTGCAAGAGAGCTGGAAGTCTGCCTAAGAAATTGCTTGTTTCAAAAGTTCACTGAGTCTACCTGGCTGGTGTCTCATGCCTGTAATCCTAGCTACTGAAGAGGCTGAGATCTGAGGTTCATGGGCAGGAAAGTCCATGAGACATTTAACCCTAATTAAGTAGCAAAAAAAACCCCTGGAAGTGAGGTGTGGCTCAAGTGATAGAGCACCAGTCTTGAATGAAAAAGCTAAGGGACGGCACAGTCCCTGAGTTCAATCCTTAGTACCGGCATTTAAAAAAAAAAAAAACCACTATATTCCTGCCAGCCAGCTAATCAAATCCTAAACAAAAGGACTGTTCTATATCCTAAAAGAAAGCAAATGTCCTCCTATTTCCTCTGACACAGGTTAGGCCTTCAGCAGGCAGCACTTGACCATCAATTGGTTATCTCATAGGTGATCAACAAAATCCTTTCTTGTGCTTTGGCTTCTAAAGGACTCCCCAACTCCCAACTGAAATGGAGTTGCCTTTGTAGAGGTGACCTCTAAACACCCCTCTGTAATTCAAGCATGATTTAACAATTAGAGCAAGATAGGACTCTCGAAGAGGTATTCAGAGACTGGAGAAATGAACAGAAAGTTTAACCTAGTTTATAAATAAAATTGTCACTTAAAATATCCTCTGGCAACTTTAGGTGAGCAGCATAAATTGAAAAACAACCTGTGTTTTTGTTCCCTCCACTGGTGAACATGAATATTCATGACAGTTTTAAACACTGGAAGTACTCAGTTTGGGATGCCATATTACGCCCTCCTCCACAGTACGATGTGCTCGTATATGCTCAGTGATCAAATACGTTGGTAGGAAATAACATATATAATAGACTTACACCCTAGGTACTTCCACTTCTGTTGTTACTAATTTAAAAATCATCTTGAAGGGAATATTCCTTATCTCTTTAAACTCGGCAAAGTATAATTTTCTTCGCTTTGTCGGGCCTGGAAGCATTTCATGTTCTGACACAATACAGACTATCAAGTAAACTCTGGCTCAGCCAGTTTAAAGATTCCTTTTTCATCCCTGTATAAAATAATTGTCTTAACCCTTTATACCCGTAATGCCCACCCACCATTTCTTCAAACTGACCGGCAGTCTCTTTTATAATGCCAGGCTAATTTACCTGGACTGTTATTATAAAAAAAAAGTGGGACTTAAAAAAATAAACCCAATTGTGGTCATAGTAAGCCCTGGCTGGGCTGTGACCGGCCGTGGTCTCTGCGGTGGCGTCTGCGGGGCTGTTCAGCTGTTGAGTTCCCTGGTCTCATTAACATCATCTGGGTTTTTCATCATTTTCTCATATTTTCTCTTGAAGAATCCAAGCTGTAAGGGGGTATGACATGAAACTATTAATGTCTACCAGAATGACAATTACCCTGACTTGATCATTACCCAGGGAGTATACACGTCAGATATAAGAACATCAAATTGCACCCATGAAGGATGCCCAACTCAAGCAATGCTCCTCCATGGCTTACATATGGCTTTGATCCACTGCTATCATGGTCACTGAGATCCTTCCAGAAACTTGAGGTGAGCGGGCTGCTGCAGTCTGCTACCTATCATCCATTTACTGGGGAAATTTATATCCAGAGAGTTTAATTGACCTGTACAAAATTAAATTTCTCAGGATCTATGTATTTGAAGTGAACAAAATGTTCAGGGTCCAGGATATAAGAACTTTCCTTTTAAAGGACAACATTTTTACTGGTCTTCAAAGCCAAGAATAAACAAATTTCCATTTCTTTTCTCTGTGGTAGGGGAGGTACTAAACTATACTTAAGGATGCTTTTATTTTATTTTACTTTTTTTTTGTAAGATAGTCCAAGGCAGAAGTCTTCAGGAGCCTTGTATTTTAAAATAGGAAATTTTTCTTACCTTCCACAAAACTGCCACCAGGGCTGCCAGTAGAAGGATTCCAGCAATTATACTCCCTACTATGACCCCCGTTGGTATTTCGGCTTTCTCACCAGGTTTCATGATCATAAGGGCAATCTGCAAACAGATATTCACAATTCATTTTATCTCATTTGAGCACAGAAAGAGGTGTAATGGGACAGTATGAGTCTGTAAGCCTATAAATGCATGTCCAAAACTGGAAAGGACACAGGACTCACTCAAGAGTAAGTTTTCTCTGGGTTTCTAAAATACTGATTTGTCTTAAATTTGATTCCAACTTGGTATCAATTGTTGGAAAAGTTGTGACAATTATCTCAGGGTTCAGTTTGACCTTGACAGTGGTGAAATTGTCCTTGTAGATAAACATGACTCTGAGTTTACTTCTGGCCAGTCTTTGTAGCATTGTAATGGAATGACAGCCCTAAGAGTTTTAACAGGAAAACTCTGCCACAGTCTCTCATTTCTTCTTCTTTTTCTCCTCCTCCTCCTCCTCCTCCTCCTCCTCCTCC
>NW_012267257.1:3080405-3087215 GCF_000151885.1 Dipodomys ordii
CTCCTCCCTCCTCCTCCTCCTCCTCCTCTCCTCCCTCCTCCTCCTCCTTCTTCTTCTTCTTCCTGCTTCCTCCTTTTTTCTCCTTTCTTCTCTTCCTGTTCTTTATCCTCTGCTCTTCCTTTTCCTCTTCCTCCCTCTTTCCTTCCTTCATCCTCTTCTTCTTCTTTCTCTCTTCTCTTTTTGTCCTCTTGTCTCCTTTTTAATTGGAAAGATATTCTCAACTATTTATTTTACAAAAAATTCCCAAAGACTATGTTTTAGCACAAAAGAAGGGAATGATACCTAGTTCATTTACTTGAGTTAATGTTAAATTGCAATGGCAAAGGCTTTGCTTTTGGTCATACATTTTGAGTTGGGAAAAACAGGAAGCTGAAGTTCATGGCTATTTCTCCTCATTTGAATCATCAAAGGCTAAAATAAAGTTTTTCATATGTCTATGAATAAAGTTACTATAAATTGCTGTAGCTCACTGTTTACTGGCACTCATACTACCTTCTTCTCTGTATTCAAGAGCTTCCTAATCTGGAATCTATGAATCTCTCTGGACCCATAGCTACAAAATTTTGTGCAATAGATATTCAAATGGACCAGGAGCCAATGAATCCCTGAAAAGAAATGATCATTTTTTTCTATAGGCATGTTTCAATCTGTTGTTTGGATTCAACACATTATTTGATAAACTCAAAAACTATTGTTTGGATTCAAAACATATTTTCAGATATATAGTAAATGAACACTATTTAGAGGAAACCTGGAAAAGAAAAATCTAATAGGTTCATGAAAATTATTACTTTGACCTTTCAATTAATATGTTTTAAGATTGCTTTTTGAAAAAAAAATGACTTCAGGAGTTTTCCATGTTGTTTGAGCACTGCATTTTTCTAAAGTAAGCTTAAAAAAAATCTATAGTACTTTCTCCCTAGCCTAAGTTTACAGCTGTCTGAATCTGAAGTCTTCCATTTCCTCTGGCTCTGCTTCTGGTTTTCCATGCCCTGCCCCTGAAGGCAGGGTGTGGACTTTCACTGAGCTTCCTAAACTGGAGACAGAAAAGGGTCCTCTATTGTTTGGGATCATTTTCCCTGGGATAAAATGGGAAGGCAGTTCTGTGAGCTGTACTTTCAGGCATTGAGAGAGGCCCAAAGTTCATTGAGCCATTGGCTTTTCAACCTAGTCTGTAAGCTAGAGCAGTGGCTGGCGGCCAATTGCCCAGCTGGCCTCTGGGGCAGAGTCATGAACTTGCTTCCAGCTCTTAACAAAAGCACTGAGAGGAAAATGCTGGGGGCTCTGCCAGCAGATTAGCTGGGCATGGAAATCCTGCTCTATCTAAAAATGGCATGTGCTAACCAGAGTTTCAGTGCAAAGTAAAGTTGTCTATGCCAGCCCTAAGAACAGGGAGCTTTTGTTTTCTGTAAAAGTACAGTTCTCTGAAGAACCATTTATTATCAAGGGAGACATTTATAGTTCTTTATAATGTATGACCATGAATGGACATGTCACACATTGTTAGTGTCTGGTTCTAAGAAGTACTATTTGGGGGAAAAAAAAGCTGCGGGGTGGGGGGAGGGAAACTTTTATGCCTTTTTTTTATGCACTTCTTTTTAAAAAAGACTCCAATATGAATAAGCATGACTTATTTTGCAACCTGTGGTGCAGATAGATTTTGGCAGGCAGAGAGAAAGGGAGAGCTGATGGTGGTAGCTCAGGCACAGAGAAGAGTCACTATGGCATCTCAAATGAGACAGAGCTGGTTTTGTTATGCCTTTCTTTGGATCTCCCCACTTCTAGGAAAGCCAACTTTGCCAGCCTGGGAGGATGGGGATGGGGGGAGGGGTGGTAGCTGGAGGAGGGAGAGTGTATCACTGAGCTTTCTGAGAAGCCAACACCCTGCCCCATGCTCCACAGAATCAACATTCGCTGCTCAGAGGTTCGGAAGGACACTTCCACATGTAGGTAGGTTAAGAGAGCAAATATTCTATGATTTGGGAAACAGAACACCCATCCTAGGGAGGGAGGGGATGCACTCACTTTGACAATGTTATCTTCAATCACATAGAGCTGGGGATTATTTGTGTCGATTTCTGCAGCTGCAGTCAGCTGTACTGCCTGGAAAGTTGACTGGATCATAGGGGAAAAAAAGAGTACAATTTATCTTAACAGCAGACATTCATTGCAGAAAATGTGGCATGCTTATAATTTACTTATTTCTTGGTGGAATGTGACAAGAGCAAATGCCAATCCTGAAGACTACAGAATCTTCAAGTGCTTGACATGGAGGTATGTTCATCAGATGCTGATGGACAAGGTTTAAAAAATGCAGAGGGAAGCTTATCATCGCCAATTAACCCAGTCCCTGGACATGACATCCAGACCTGCCCAGGGAAAACATCTCTTTGGGTGATCCAAACTTGAAAATGGTTGAAAAATAAGGGCTTAACAAAAATGAAGATTTTTTAGTTGGAAAGATTTCAAAAAGCTTAATGAAGCCGGAGACCCAAGAGAAAATTGCATATTTATATGCTTACCTAACTGAGTCATATAATGAAATGGAACGCCAACAACATGTAAAAGAAAATTTCTGTCTGGGCACATATGTTATAAAAAGCACATTACATACATGTATGAATATGTCAGTGAAAGCCATTCATGTTTTTTTTTTTTTACCATCAATACAGACTCATTAAAAAAAAGAGGGAATAAAAGTACACTTGAGCTGGGCACCAGTGGTTTACACCTGTAATCCTAGCTACTCAGGAGGCTGAGATTTGAGGATCACAGTTCAAAGCCAGCCCAGGCAGAAAAGTCCCTGTGAGACTTTTTTCTCCAGTTAACCACTCAAAAACTGGAGGTGACACTGTTGCTCAAGTGGTACAGTGTTAGCTTCTAGCACAAAGAGGATCAGGGACAGCACCCAGGCCATAGTTCAAGCCCCCCATCTCCCCCAACAACAACAAAGTACACTTGAACTTGACTGTGCATGTCAGCAGCAAATACCTTGGCCTTTGGGCATGTTATATCACATCAAGAATATTTTCATATTTCCTCATCTGCTTGCTTCTTTCACATAATCCTAGCTGTGGCATAGGCATGTAGGAAGGACAATTTGGGTTATGCTGATGTCAATAGCAAGTCTCCTATTATGAAATAAGTTTATGTGCATTCTTCAATGTAATTTTAGAAAAAACACCTATTTTTCAATGGAAACATTATTGATGTGTGTATTTCATTGTTGTCAGTGTTGGATCATTGTAGTAAAATACAGCACTCAGATTTTAGAACTGTTTTCACAAGCACTGGCTACTAAGGCTCAGTTTTTCTGGTTTCTAGGGTATAAGATCCAATAGACTCTGTGAAGTAATTTGCTAAAGTCTATGTAAGAGCCAGGAAGAGAGAATATATTTCCAAAAAGTGAGCAATTTATTTCTTTTCCACTGGCTCAGGCTCTGGTAATTCTTAATTTTCTCAAGATGAAAACTTGCATCATAACTTAACCCTGACCACTGGCCTCTGAATTGTGTGGAGGTGAGGGAGGATGGGACACTGAGTGTATTGATAATGACTTATTTTTTTTTAATTAGCAAAGTGAATGCAAGCTTTATAATCTCTATAGGCCATAGATGAAAGAATTTGAGATAGCTACACTTCTAAAGCAGGCCTTTCAGGCATATGATATTCCTACAAGGTTAGCTAGGAGAGGAAGATGTACTACACACACCTAGAAGAGCTAGTATCTGGCAAGGTTCTCCTTTATAAATGGTGTCTAAGGCTGCGCTCTGTTTGGAAACTTGAGCAATCACTTTGTAATGAAATTACTTGAAGTGTGAGGTTGACAGAGGGGCAACACCAGAAAGCATCACATCAGTGGCCCATACAGGAAACAAGATCCTTATTCAAGACTGTGTCTCCCAGGTGGTCTAAGGAACATTCACTTAGCTGTTGAACCACTGTGAGGACCAGGTGATTTTCATGAAGGAGGAAGATGTGTAGGATGCGATAACAATGCTCAGGTGGCTTCTCAGTTTAGCTCTCATGATCATGTTGAAAAAAATATATAAACAAGACACCTCAGTAGTTTGCTCTGAGGAATAAAACTGCGGCTGCTGAATATTACTGACAAGATACGTTCAAAAGTTTTCTGGTTAAATGACGTACCTTTAAGAAAACTCTGGGAAACCCAAATGTTTTTTATAGGGCTGGTACGATTCTATTTGATGTGCAAAAGTCAGTGTTCCTTCCCAGTTGGCAAAGTTTGCTATGAAAACATTGCTCCTCAAATCCAAAGAGCCAATTGGTAAAACTTACACACCAAACTACAGTAACCAGGAAGGTGGTGTAGCTAAGAGCACATATTACATCATACAGGACACTGAATGATCTTGGATGCTTTGAAGCAAATACAACTAACAAGAAATCAACTATAACTAAGTGAAAAAGCAACCAAATGCTTCATTTCTCCACTCCTCTGATGCTGTATTTTCCTGTCATCTTTTACTACTTCCTTTTGATATTATGTCTTCATTTAAGAATATTGTTTGTATTTTGACTCCAGAAAGAGTCTAAGATGGAAGCTCTCTAATCCTACACAAAAGTACCTAGTAAAGAATGATGGTTACTTCGTGAGACAATGAAAAAATTAGGGGGAAGACTGGTTATAAGCACCTTCAGAATGGATTCATTTGTTAGAAAAATAAATCCATGGAAAACCATACATTTCCAAGAGGTTTCAGACTAATTTATACTTTGTCACCTCAGTCTGAGGGTTGGCAAAAGGGATGAGTAAACAGCCACTCAAGCAGCCAGTTTGGAGAAGGTCAGTCTATGTTTACATTTTTTCATGCCAGATGGAGATTCTAGCTACCCAAACTATCATAAAGAAGAAAACATTGACATCGTTTTTGGTACTTTCACTTCAATGGGAAGTGAAATGACCTTATAGTTGTGTTCTTCCTGAGCTCTCTTATTAGAGGAAGGGTAAAGAGGAGAGCCGAGTGGTTACCTGCTGTAATAGAGGAAGAGTGGCTCTCTACTGGGTTTCCTGAATGAGAGACACAGACCTGTGTTTGTTGATCTGGATGTGGGGTTTGGGGAAGGAAACCAAGCAGATGCTCTCTGTAGCCAAGGTCAACAGAGGCAATCTTGACACTTTTCCTGTAGATCTTTCAGCTTGCTCTGTGTCTGTGTGGAGTCTGCAAAGCAGACCATAAACTCCTTCTATGATGCAGAGGCAAAGCCAGGGGAAGTGAGCATTGATGAGCACTATTTTCCAGAGTAAAATTGCTCTGGCATGGGTACTAGAATGTGTGTGTGTGTGTGTGTGTGTGTGTGTGTGTACTGGATCTTGAACTCAGGGCCTGTGTACTGGATCTTGAACTCAGGGCCTGTGTACTGTCCCTTAGGTTTTTCTGCTCAAGGCTGGTACTCTACCATTTGAGCCACCAGCTCTACTTCTGGCTTTCATTTTTGCTGGTTAATTGGAGATAAGAAGAATCTCTTAGACTTTCCCATCTGGACTGGCTTCCAACCTCAGTCCTCAGATCTTAGGCTTCTGAGTAGCTAGGATTACAGGTGTGAACGCTGGCTCCTAGCTAGGTACTAAAATTCTATTTCATTAAAGGGTAAGAACTTAACAGTGAAGCCACACATTCCCTTGTGGTTGAAAAACCCAATAGATACAGTGAATACTCACAGCAGCAAAAGTCCTATTCCAAATTCTGGTAGTCACATTGATGAAGTACTCTCCTTTCGTGTGAAGATCTTTCAGCCAGCAGGTGACATTACTGCAGGCAACAGCTGGACAGCTCTTTCAGGTTGGAGTAAATAGTAAAAGAAGACAGCAGGTTAGGATAGGTGTAAATGCACAAATGCTAGAATTTCACAAAGATAGATCAGACCCAACACTCAGAAAGCTCTAAGGAAAAAGGCAAAACCATAAGCTATTCATCCTTTTAGCTCTTCTTCAAGGATTTAGATACTATAGTTCAAAATGTAAAATTATACCCTTTTCCCCAGGCATTTCTGTCTGTATAGCTTGCCTTAGGAGATAATCAGAAGAGTCTGGAACATAGGACAGCAACCTGGCTATTGTACTCCTGAAGGTAAAATAAAATAACACTGTATAGAATAAGTAGTCAGACATGATGGTGCACAGCTTTGATCCCAGATGCAGGATGGTATTTAGATGACTACATGAAGGTTTGAGGCCATCTGTGGCAAAAAGTTAAGGAGACCCTTGAGCTCAGTAGTGAGCCCCCCCCCACATGCCTGTAATTCCCTAGTTACTCAGTGGGCTGAAATCTAAAGATTGGTTCAAAGTCTGCCTGGCTAGAAAAGTCTGTGAGTTTTATTTCCAATTAGCCAGTGAAAATGCAGATGTGAAGATGTGGTTCAAGTAGTAGAGTACCAGTTTGAAAAAGCTGAGGGACAGTAACTAGTTCCTGAGTTCCAGTCACAGTACCCGCCCCCCGCCACACACACTAGGAAGAGCAAAAATTTCAAACAACAACAAAAACAAGCTAGGTATGGTCTTGTAAGCTTGTGGTCGAGCTACTGGACAGTAGGATTGAGATGAAAGAATTAAATCCTATCTGAAACAAAACTAAAACCAAAAGGGCTGGAGATGGCTTAAGTGGTAGAGCATCCAATTAACAAATATCAGGTCTTGAGTTCAAATCCCAGTACTAACCAAACCAACTAAACACAAAAATGATGTATTAGGTAAGTAATCACTGAATTATCACAATGCAGTAATTGAATTGAACCTAATGATAAGATCATGTGTTTTTTTTTTTTTTGGGGGGGGGGGGTGTGTGTGTG